>NW_021319746.1:170445-214410 GCF_001605985.2 Dendrobium catenatum | reverse complement strand
TGTGATTGATGGCCTTGATTTGAATAGGAAAGTCATGCTAAACCTGGAGAACTTGCTCGATGATTTGTGACCAAACCAAGTATTCATAGGTCGATTCCATCAAAGATCTTGAAGTTGGGTCATGTGGTGCATGGTACCAATCAGAGCATTTGGTACATCAAACCTAGTGCAAGTAATTCAATAAGTGCATGGAAAGTGTGAGGATTAGGTTAAAGTGGGAAGAATCACCAACCTTCAATAAATGGTATTCCTAAGGAAATTTTGGACATAATAGCTGTCATTTGAAAGGCGGGTCATAAGAACTTAGTGCTTGTGCGCCACAAAATTATGCTTGATGTCATTTCTGTGCCACCAATCAAAATCGAGGAAATGATTAAAATGGTCCCTAAACTCTTTATGAAAGACTAAAATGGTCTCCAATTATATTAAATGACCATTTTTGTCCCTCAACTCCTTAAAGAGAGACCAAAATAGTGTCACAATGAGATTATTTTAATTCTTTTTTAAAGACTTGAGGGACCAAAATAGCTTTTTAATATAGTCAGGGATCATTTTGATTCTTCATAAAGAGTCAAGGGATCATTTTGATCTTTTTCTCAATCGAAATCATTTATTACCTCTTTGATGGATTAAATTGTGTTGATTGTTCCTAAATTGTTGGACCCTTATTTGGTACATGGAAAAATTGAACTAAGATCATGATTATATATGGGCAGCTTGTTCACCCTGTGGCCATGAATATATATATGATCACACTTGGTGGAAAGCATCACTAGAAATAGGTTTGTTGTCAAACATTTTTATGAGGCTTGATCTAAAAGATTTGGAGGATTGGAGAATGCTCTATGCTAGTTCCATGTATCAATTGGAAAACATGACCAACCCAAGGCAAGTTCAGTCTTGGAATATTAACGTTTATATGGTTGATGAGGGGAAAGAAAATTTTACAAATTGATTTTTATCTTTATCGCTAGCCCTAAAGGAAGATGCTTCTTCTCGATTCCTCTTAGATCTAAGTGCTATGAGAAAACTAGGTGTGAATGAATTAGATCTGAAGATTTAACGTAAAATAAAAGATTTGGCAAATGGTCTATGCAATGAATAATAAGGATATTGTAAAATCAGTGAACTAAAAAGAGATCCATGAAAACAATGAATGTGGAAAGCTAGAAATTATGAAGGCAGAAAAATTGGGAGAAAAGCAATTGATCTATTTGTTGACTCCAATATCAGCTCCAGCATCAAAGCGATCATGCAGGATGAAAATGACTGGCAAAGGGGCAAGCCCGTTGCATGAAAGTTAATCGAAATCTGTCGCCCAAAAACCCAAATCATTGAAACAACGTTCATTTGCAAAACGGGCAATGCTTGAGCGTCGGGGCAATTGAAATAGTTAAGATCAAGAGTCATATTGGTCGGCATCGTTGATTGATGAAAATAAAAAATTTGCATATGGAATGTGGCAGAATCGATGTGCGCGACTGATGACAATTTTTTGAGCGATTCGATGCACAATTTATATAAGTAGATATTTATTATTAATAAAAAAATTAATTTTAATACAATAACATCAGGCTTTTATCCCACTACATAGGGTCAGCTACATTAATTCTTTTTCTCTATTGTTAAGAGTCAAAAATCTCATTTAAATTTAGTAAAAAAAGGTTATTTCTAATATTTCGAAGTTTTTTTAAGTTTACCTCTACCTATCTTAACATAAGCCAAATCTAACACATCTACTCTCCTAATTAGGTCATTAAAAGGCTGTTGTTTAATGTGACAAAACCATCTATGGTGACTCTGTCTAATCTCAACTGTCATTGGAGCTACTCCAACCTTTTCATGTATATGCTTGTTTTGTATCCTGTCTCTAATAGTAAATTTACTCATCCACCTAAGCATTCTCATCTCTGTAATACTTAACTTAATATTATACTTCTCTTTTAATGGCCAACATTTTACCCTATAAAACATTGCAGGTTTCACTGCCATCTTATAGAATTTTCCTATAAGTTTGAGGAGTACTTGTCTATCATAAACAAGCCCAATGCATTCCTCCACTGTAATCTTCTTTTACGCTGAATAATACAACGAATTCTTTTTCAAAGTATATGCAGGTAATCTTCCAAAAGTTTAAGACACCATCTTCTCCAACGTACAAAGGTTCAAAAGTCAAGAAAGAGATTTTTTGTGACTATACACCCCAACATATTAGGCCAGAATTGCTTGAAGTCTTTCAACAGCCTAAAGCTTAATGTTTGAATGGGTGTAAAAGGCCAGATCCAACACACCCAAATATGGCCGGATCGCTGGCACTTCTGTCTACTCAATACGCCATAAGAACGGCCGTTGTAGCGGAACCTCCACTTCGTTAACCCGTTGTTAGGGTTTGTAGAAAATACGAAACCTAATCTAACTCGATAAGTTCAAGTGATTATTGTTTATGAAATTCTCCTAATTGACCGGAGAATCAAAGTTTCAGTGGGAAGGAAGAGTCACGAACAACTACCGAATGCTCGTAGATTCTAAGTCTTCAACCATGAAGGAGAACTCCAAATTTACCAACTTTAGTAAAATTAGCATTGGGAAGCACATTTCCCGTAGCTCAAGTCTGAAGCCTGAATCGGTATAAAGGTCGGATCCATCAAGCCCAAATATGGCCGGATTGCTGGCAGCTCTATCTACTCAACACGCTATAAGAAAGACTGCAGTAGAGGAACCCTCATTTCAGCAACCTGAGGATGAAGAGCTATCAAATTCTAACTCTCCTAATCTGATGAACTCAAGTGACTCAGATTAAAGTCTTCTCAAGTGGTTAATGATCAAGATACTGCATATATTTGGTACTATCAACCAAGTCCAAAACCTGCAAATTCTTTAACAAATCCGCAAAGCACAAAGCGAGGATCGAAGGAACTTTTTTCAACAAGTCCATCAAAATACAAAACAAAGGACCGAAGAAAATATCAGAAATTTTAAATAGAGCCTAAGGATGAACTAAGTGAATTTCATCATCAACAAGTCCGTTTTGTACAAAACTTTGGACCGATGACTTTCCATCATCGACCTACTGCAAACTTAAAGGGCTTAGATCGACGACATCTACTTCTTCATCAAGCCCGCTAAAACAAGAAGCAAAGGGCAAAAGATATAAAAATCACTTGACAAGTCAATAAGAATAAATTAGGTAATTCTCCATTAATGTCCGCCACACAAAGCATAGGACAAAAGGAATCAAAATCTCAGGACTCAAGCCAAAGTTGCGGAATGAGCACCCTGGATGACATTTACAAATGTCCCTAAAGACTCGGGCCATTTTAAATATTTATTTGGTCGATATCGCGCTGCATGCCAAGATTCTCAAATAAATATTTAAAATTTTGTCAAGATATCACCAGATGATAGAAGTTTGTTGAGCATATACATAAAGGCCATAAACTAAGGTGACAGTGGTGTTGAAAAAGAACAAGTGGCGATGCTATATACTACCATCAATCAATAAAGAGATACTCTAAGATCCTAAGTATGAGGTACTCTATCACTTTCATATGGGTCCCTACTTGACTAAAGCTAATATATCAACCACCATGGATACACCTAAAAGAGTCAAGAAGAAAGAGGACTAGTGTGACATCTAAACAAGTTTTTGGAGATCCAATAAACGAAATCCTCTATGTGACATCCAAACATGTTTTTGGAGATTCACTAAACGAAATCCTCTGTGTGACATCTAGAGATAATATATTGAGATCCACAAGTTCAATCAGCATGCAACAAACGTGGTTCACTCTAGGCGAAAATCATATTTATTGGGGGGCATTTGTTGACCACCAGACATAGAACCAAAACCAAGCCCAAAACCCGTTAAAATCCCAGAAATCCCGTAACATACCTGTGCATTCGGCACCGTTTTTTTAATTGCATCTCTCTTCATTTATTATTCATCTGTAATTTTCTCCATCTAATGTTAAGATTGTACATATTTTCTAATGTATTTACTAAGGGGCCGTTTAGATATAGTATTTAAGCAAGATTTGAGTTTAATCTTACCAAGTGCCGGAAAATGTGTCGTAAAATCTCACAGCAAGTTAAATTCCAATTTAATGCCGTTTTTTAGCTTATTGCTCTAAATCTGATAGTTTTCACTCATGTGACAGTAGACACGCCGACACAGCCAGACGAATGTATTGAGTTTGCCCACTCTAAAAAAGGCTGGATCCGCCCCTGCATGTGAGAATGTTTGGAGCTATTCTTAATCATATGTATTTAATACTCATTTAAGAGTTTTAATATATGATGTTTATATTAATTTATTAAGTTTAATATTAAATTAATTTGTTTAACTTTTTAAATAAAAAAATTGTTGAACCGGCCGGTTTTAGAAAACCAGACTGGTTCAACTGTTCATCGGTTGAACCGTTCATCGGTTGAACCGGCGGTTCTTGCCGGTTTAGTTTTTCAACAGTTAATTTCCTTCACTACTCCAAAACAATATTAATTTGCATTAAATATTACATACCACATTGTGAAGACATTAAACATTGTCAAATTTATCATTAAACACATCATATGTCATCAATAACAATGTCGAAAGTGTCAAAATCCTCTAAATTAACAAATCACATTGCATATAATATTCCATGAAATTGATTAAAAAAATCCACTTAAATAACTTGCATTGTTTTCATTTACTTTTTTTTTGTAATTAAAATTGTATGAATCATGACCTATTATTTCTTCTTTTCTATTGAATAAAGAAACTAATTATTTTAACAAAATTAGAAATCATAAATTTCTCCTCTCTAATTTAAATAAAAAATCCCTTACTCTTCCTCATTCATCTCTATCGATTGAGCACACTAACTACTCTTTCTCCATCTTTCTCTTTCACCTAAAAGAATAAAAAAAATTGAACTACTCACCAATTTTTGGCAAAAGAAAATACAAACTCCTCCTCATACATACACAATATTCTTCTTCCATACCAAAACTCCTATTTCTCTCCCTCGGCTTTAATGAATGATACAAAATCAATTTATCTCACAGAGGACACTACCAAAATACTGTAGATTTCGCAGCACTTACTAGCAGCGGTCGGAAAACCGGTGCCATAGAAGGGTATAGGCAGCGGTTTTAACCGATGCGAATTTAATATTATAACTGCGCGCGGTTTTAACCGCTGCTATAACCGGGATATATTCGCCCCCATTTGCCCTAACATAGTCATTCGACCGATTTTGATCAATCGACTACTCATTCAATTCGCTCGCTCGCCGAAACCCTTCTTCGTCGCCTCCGAATCGCCATCGACGACTGAATCGCCCACGACGGCTGACTACACTGGGTTGACGTCGAACCCATTCCCGTCACTGAATCTGTCATCACCGACAAATTCTGGGTCGCCATTCGGTGTATCGGTCTTAGGTAATTTCCAACTCCTCTCATCTGCCCTAATTTTTATAGTCCGGTCGACATTTTGTAGCTATTCTTAGATTTACTAAATTCTTGAATGATTCTTGTGATGCATTTTAAGTTTTCTGGTGATGCCCTAAATTTCGCATGCTTGTTCGTCATTTATTCGCTATTTCAGCGTACAATACTTTTCCACTTGCGATCCCCGTCGCACTTCTCTTCGCACTCCACTGCCGAAGCCGCCTCTCATCTTCTATCCAAACCAACCCGATGCCCTTGCCCCAGCTTCCGTCGCTGCCTCCCGATTCCTTCCGATCCACAGAGAGAGAGAGAGAGAGAGAGAGAGAGAGAGAGAGATCCTTCCCCATACCTGTTCTCCAAGCCGAAGCCCCATTCTCAATCTTCCCCTTTGTTGTTGTCTCCAAGCCAAGGCCGAATCCCATGACGAATCCACTGTGCCGACTACCCTAGTCGCCTCTAACCAGCGACCTCAAAACCTCCCCTAACGGCTTTCTCTCCTGTAGGATCGAAAGTTATAACAATTGATCGGAAGCAAACACAGGAGCTCGTTGGCTTTGAAGGTAACTCTCTCCCTTTCACGCGCAGTTTCGGCCAAATCCAGTAAAGTTGCCGAACAGAGAATGAAAGGAAAGGGGAGAGATTTTTTTATATATTATAATTAATTATAATTATTAGTAGTTATAATTAATTATAAGTACTAAATTAATTATGATTAATTATTAATTAATTAGAAATAATTAACTAAATATAATTAATTAATAATTAATGATTAATTGTTAACTATAATTATTTAATAGATTATAATTAATTATTTATTAGTTATAATTATAATTAATTAATTATTAATTAATTATGATTAATTATGATTAAGTATGTTTAATTATGATTAATTTTAATTAATTTATAATTAATTATAATTAATGATAATTGAAATGAAAATGCCTCTCTCTTTCCTCGATCTTTGAGCCCTCCACATCAATGACGGAGTTTGCTAAGGTATAAATTTTTTAAAAATCAGATTCAGGCCCTCGAAGTTTGCAGCATACTGGAAAATCGCCTATACACGCATTTATTGTGCGTGGTGGGATAGGACCTCGGTGTGGCGCCCACGAGGAGGCGGTTAATCACCTAAAAGCCCCATTTCGGAGTTCGCGGTGTACCAAAAAATCACCTATACAAGTCTTTATTGCGCGTGGTGGAATGGGAACCCGGTGCGATGCCTACGACGAGGCGAGGATACTCATAAGTACCCTCGAGCGAGAGGTAAGCAAACTGTCTTTTTAAATAGGTACCGAAGACCCTATACACGCCTTTGTTTCGCATGGTGGGAATGCCCAGTTTCTCGTAGTTTCCCCTAAACGAGGGAGACGTCGGGAGGTTGCCAAAATTTCAGGTGAACATGAGGCCGTACTTGAACTTGATTAAACAAATGAGAATTTGGGCTCAAACTTGATTTGAGCATTAATTGAACCTCACTTAACTTAAATGAATCATGATTTGAATGATTTGAACACAAGCAATTATTTTCAAGTTAACTATAGGGGGCTCGAATGAAGGGTAGACGCTCATCTTATGCCTGAACTATACTTGAACTCAAACTTGACATTGGACTTAAACTCGAATCCGAATTTTGAATTACAATGAATGCAAGCTCAACTAGAATTCGAGCATAATCAAGATGAATAAGTCATAAGAATTTTGAATTCAAGATGAACTTAGTTGAGCTCAAATAAAAGGTAACAAAGGGCCCAAAATGAAATTAAGAAATATTGGACTTGAACTTAAATGAATGAGGGGGAGCAAACTCAAGCAAATATGCAAGAATTCATGCCAAGCTTTCAAATGAACATGATTTGCTCATGAATAAATGAGATACTTATGAAAAATCATTCTACATGCTACAACCATGAAAAGAGATAAGGAACTTGGAATCATAATTTGTCTACAAACAATGTGCAAGGCACTATGAAAAAGGAATTCTTTATGGAAACTTTGACATTCTTATATGTATATACAGGAGCACGTAACCAATACTAGAACATTCGAATATTCTATAACAATACAATGGCAAGCAGATACATTTAAACCCCATAAGCAGAAGGATTCAACATGGTTGGTAGCAAAGGATTGATACATCCAGATGCATTCAAGTGAATATCAACACACCACGCATTATGCTCGCCAGAGTTAATAAGCAATGTTTAACAAATGTGTTGTTAAAGATCAATGCAAATCTTGGCGATCTAAGCTCACAACTATCTATCAATCAAAGTGTATAAAGAGAATACACATATGATGTCTAGGGATGTTATGCGGGTCAAATAATGAATCTAAGTTTGAACCCGATCATTCTCAACACGGTCTGAATCATTAAATAAATATGCGGTCACGAGGTTGACCGAAATATTTATTTTATACATTTAAATTAGTCAAGATTCATCGATAAAATCATACACATGTATGGGCCCCGACGAGCGTGTTATTGGTACACACATGACATTTAGGGATGCTACACGTGTTATTAAATTTGAATTCGATCCTCCCAAGTAGGTAAAAATGAGTTGGCAGTGTTTAATTATAAAATGCTCCCAATCATAAAACCCGCATGGGTCCTGACGAGCGTGTTATTGGTATGCATGTGGCACCCAAGGATATTACGTGAGTCAAATGATGAATCTAGGTTCGAACCTGATCTTTCTTGGCACTGTTCGAACTATTAAATAAATATGCGATCACGAGGTCGACCGGGGTATTTGTTTTATACATTAATATTAGGCCTTCAAGGCCCTTTTTAAGAAAAATTCATCGATAAAATCAAACACCCGCATAGGCAAATCAAACACCCGCATAGGCCTCGACGAGCGTGTTGTGGAAATAAACGTGATGTCTAGGGATGCTGCCTGAGTCAATAAATTTGAACCCGATCCTCCTAAGCAGGTAAATAGGAGTCGACAAGGTTCAATAAATATTTACAAAATATCCCCAAACACCCGTATGGGTCCCGGTGTGCGTGATGTATTTACACACATGACTAGGGCTGCAAGCGAACCAAGCTCCGACGAGCTACTTGATGCTCGGTTCGATTAAAGCTCGTTTGTGATCATTTAACTAACTAAACAAACAAACTTGAACAACATTTTAAATACTCGATCCTTAAATAAACAAGCTTGAACACTAATGTGTTCGATTCATTTATGTTCACGAACAACATCATTTGAAGTTCGTGAACAAGCTCGACATTAAGCTCGATAAAAGCTCAAATGGAGAGAAATGCAACAGTAAGCTTCATTTAAGAATATATTCATATAGATTAATCATATTTTCATTTTAAATAGACAAATGCTTTTATTATAAACTTAATTTTTGAACAAAAGACATTTCGCAATTATCCATGTTTGCTAGATTATTTGTTTAAGATGTTCATGAACAAATTTAATATTTGTTTGTTCAATAGATTGTTTGTTAAATATGTTCACGAACATAGCTTGTTAAGGTTTATTTGTTTAAAGCTCGATAAGCATTAAACGAACTGAACATGAACCAAACATGAACACCATTAAATTAAACGAACCAAATATGAACACAAATAATAAAGCTCGAATCAAATATGATCAGAACTTGAACAAGCTAATGATAAACGAACTCAAACATAACACTCACATACTCGGCTCGGTTCGTTTGTAGCCATACACGTGACGTATAGGGATGCTGCGCTGGTCAATAAAATTGAATCCGATTTTCCTAAGCATGTAAATAGGAGTCGACAAGGTTCAACAAATAATCTTAAAATGCCTCCAAACACCCGCATAGGCTTCGACGAGCGTGATGTATTCATACACGTGACGTCTAGGGATGCTGCGTGGGTCCATAAATAAACCCAAGTTTGAGCCCAATTCTCCTATGCAGGTAGATAGGAGTTGACATAGCTCGAACCATTAAATAAATATATGATCGCTAGGTTGACCGGGATATTTATTTTATACATTCATATTAGGCATTCAAGGCTTTAAATAAAGAGAATTTATAAACAAAGGCATAAAGCCTACAAAATTCGATCATTTGTCGACAGATCGACAGAGTTGACAAGTTTCATCTATAAAATGTAAATAATTTCAAATGGAAATTACCCTGAACATCCCAATGATGGCCATGTTGAATGCTTATCTCAACCGGAAGGGTTCACAAGTACTTTCAAATGATTTCTCAAATATCCACAAAAATCCAAAACTCCACAAAATCATCCAAGTCCAAAATATTTAAAATTTGAAATTAAATCATCAACCATTTAAAGTAAAATCCATCCACCCCCCACAACAGTTTTTTTAGGTGGACAAATTCGAATATAACTTCAGCTCACACATATTTAAATGCCTAGTCGTAAATATCACTAGGATCCAATCTCAAATAATCTCCTACCAATAAGGATGTGGTACGTGTCCTCTAACCAGTGGTTTTGCCATCAAATGGCACCGCAGGATAAACGGTTATGACCCGGGGCCCTCTGAACCGAGTGCTTTTGTCGCCAAATGGCACCACGAGATACCCATTATGGTCAGAGCCAATACGTTCCTTAGTGGCATTAAATCCTTGAGATATGAATAAATATGATATGATTGATAGGGCACAAAGCCCTTTGTTAGCTAAGGTGGATTCGAATTTGTCCACTTAGACAAACATTCACTCCAGATCTACAAGGTCTCCTTGGATGAAACAACCCATGGCTGTCGACAAGGATCCTTCTGTTAGGTTGGGTCGACTACCTTCTCTGACTAAGTAAACTAGGGACTATGATGGCCCTGGACGACGGAACCATGGGATCTTGATCGGGTCCATCATCCATTCCCCCACCATCCGTTTTAAGTACTAGATGGTGAAATTTCTACTTTTGAATGTCAATCTTTTCAAATATCCAAAGCCCATTGGTGCTACTATATGCCAGATAACACGTATTTTATACGTATCTGATCGACGACTAGCCTCAATCGAAAGTTCTCTTTCGTTATCGAGAGGGGTAATTAACTATAGGGGCTTGCGCCTATAGGAAACCAGAACTCAGATCATAAAGTCCTCAGAAAATGAGGGTGAAATCTCTGGGTAGTGTCTTATCTACAAACCCATCTGCCTTCCAAAATTTACCCCGGAACTTAATCCGTTAAAACTTTCCCCGAAGAAAGGAAAAGCAACAGCGGGCGGAGGCCGGGGCCGAATTTTCGGAGCCCACAAGAAGAAAGAAAGAGAAGAGAAAGAAATATGATCAATTGTACTTTCAAAGTTTTGAACAATTTTTAGAACAGTTTCAAGTGATTTTTGTTATGAAGTTCTGTTATTCCTTTCTGTTGTACTTTTTTCCAGGTAGTTTTTTGTGGTTCATTTTGTACAAGTTTCTTCTTAGGTAATGATGATAGATTTATCTTAAAAATTAAATCTAATGCAGTGCAAGAGTAACCTTGTATTTTGATATGGTCTGGGAACCGTTTTACTCTTTTGCCTGTCAAGGAGTTATTTCGAGTGGGTGTGGTACACATAAAAACTTGAAACGGCTATATTATATAAGCACAAAGCAAACATTCCGGTAATTCACATCTAGAATCTATTGAAGGTTATACTGCTAACTAGGTAGTTTGTGGAATGTTAAATCCGGGCTTAAAATATTTATTTCAGATGAATTATGTTCCTGCTTTTGCCCTGTTGATAAAATTTGGATTCTCTTCATTCACTTCTGAAATTTCATTATTTGATATGAATGAACGTCTTTATATGTTGTCTAGCAATATAATATACCTTCTCTGTACTTACCTATGGGCTTCAATAACAGTCCCATTATGTTATGTTGTTTCAGGTTGTACCAATTCCATTGGCTAAAGCATCTAATATACAGCGGATATTTAATTTTGCTGCGAAGAAATTAGGATTTGAATTTTCTGTGGTGGCTTCAAGTAAGTCTTATAAGAAACAGGTTGGCTTATTTTGCATCTGCTTATTTCTTAAAGAAAAGTATTGCTGGCATAACTCAGGGATTTGTTTTCCCAAAGAATCTTTTATAGCGTTTGCACTTTGAACTTAAAAAGCTTAGACTTAACTGCAATGTCTTTTAAGTCCACAGAGTCGAATGATATATAATAGTATAAGCGTGAGCATTTGGTTATCTTGTTCATGCTTGTTCGGAGTCCACTAATATGCTCATCTATTTGACAGAAATCCCTCATTATTCCATATGTGATGTATATCTCATGGAATATTGAATCGTGAAGGTAACAATACTCCTGCTCTACTGAGTGGCCTTTCTACATGATTATAGGAATGTGGTTTAGCAGGTCTACTCAGTTGCTCTTCATGTTGGAGGCCTTAATTACTGCTTATGAGGAATGAACCCTGACACAGGAAACAAACACAGATTAGCCCACTTAGGATACATGAATATTTAGGCACACAAACAGACTTATATGTAGTATTTAAGGGGTGTTGGATGGCGATCCTAACTTTGTAGTATTTAAGGGGTGTCATCCAATGTAATTTTAAGTGGACAATATAGTGGAAATTTAGTGCTTCTGGGTGTTGGAGGATTGGTTTCCGAATCACTAAAAATCTGTATTATGCTTTTCATTTGATTTCTCTTTTGTATATTTACTACCAAATTCTTTAAAAAATCCTAAACTAAGAGCATCTTTCTCCAATTTGACAACTGCAACATTTTGCAGTGCACATATAGGACATTGGGTCGTGAAGCTTGATCTCCAGCTATCTGTCCTATATTCAAATAATACGGCATTTCTCCAGAAACCTCAGTGATTCTGAAGAGATGATAGAATGTGACATTTTTTTCTTCAACTACTCATTTTTCGACCCTACAAAATCATTCAATTTGCATGTTTACTATTGCAGTTAGGGCCTTCCTCTAGTAATACATCGGCGGGCTTTCTTCTTACGCCAAGTTCCTTTATCCCAACTATCACTATCAGGGTCTCTAGAGTTTTCAATTGGAGGACTTAATTGTACTTGATTGATAAAACCTCTAGGTCCAATGTATAATGGGTGCGTTTCTTCTCAACATGGTTGTTAACTGCAAGAGTTTTCCCACAATAGTTCATATATGCTTGCATCTGTTGTAATCCTCCTGTATTCACTGCAATCTTCAGTCCCTGCTCGCAAATATCACATTGCATGTGTATCTATGTTCACAAGGAACTCAACATCCTTGCAGCATATCTACTATCACCGCTGCTTGTGACATTTGCAAGGAATATTATCATTTGCGAGCAAGCATTGTGCGTTAGCATGCTAATATAGACTACCCAGTTGAGCTGCATTCATCATTGATTTCTCCCTGTATATAGACTGGCGAGTTGTTGCATTTGCTTGCATGTCTTCTAATATTCCTGGGAATTGTCGCATGCATCTGCCAGATAGATGTCATCTGTTGTAGGGAGATTGTTACATTTGTTACTTGTCGACTTCCTTTGCTTGCAAGGGATCCACCATACTTGCACATCTATCATATCTACTTGTAGGTGTCATGTAAAGAGTATGAACTTTTCATTCCTAACAAGAACATTGCAGCAGCTTTTAGTATCTAGGTTATGTGATTTGAATGTTCGTAAATTTTGATCCATTTACAGGTGGTGACCACAGTGAAGCTAGAATTTCTCTGAGGTCTAAGTTTGATGGGAAATCAAACTTGTTTTACGTGGAACTCCCAGATGGTAATATTCTTTCATATTCTGTTGCTGATAAAGAGAAGCTCCCTGTTCAATTTGGACGTGAGGTACGTCACATGCGATTATTTTCATTTGGCTCATAGCTATTACCAATGCCAACATCTTAGAAAATTTCTTCCACGTCATTAATTTATTGGTTCTTCAAAATATTTCGTGGAATTCAAGCATAATATTTACTATTGCTTTATGAATTTCTAAATTGCTTGCTTTTTACACTATTATAATGGCCTAGAGTAACGCCTATCATGATCCTCCACTTTAACCGCTTGAGCAAACTGAACTATCAGAGTCTTACTAGATTTGAATATTTTGTCCAAAACATGTCTTATCTTTGGATTGTTATTGCTTAGGAATAGATGAAAATTCTTTGTTCAAATCATTTCTTCTCTCTTCTCTTCCTCTAAACGAACATTCTTCTGGAATTCATAGTTTTCCTTCAGCTTTGAAGCCACGCCAATTTGTTACTTCTGACTTAGCATTTTGTTGAAAAATTGGGCAGGATGAGTCTCAACAATTTGTTTTAGGATAAGTATAATATATGGGTAATCAAAATTTATTTTTAATACTTCTCAAAATAAATCCGACACGTTGAGATCATCTTAATCAAATTTTGATCAGGATATCCTGACCAAAATTTTCTGATCAAGCATTTATCATAGAATTTAATGCATTCCTTTGGCTTTTATACCATCTCAAATTTTCGCTCAATTGGGTATTTAAGGAAGCGAATGAGGCAACGATCGCGGAGCTGATTCGCGAGATTCACGGGAGGCGACGTGAGCGGCGCCGAAGGAACAGTGCCTCGGCAGGATTTGAGCCAGATTTTCAAGATTTCGGGCAGATATCGTGGATTCGTCGGATAAGGTATGATGTGTATTTCACTTCATTTTTGTTTCATTTGGCCATAATCCAGAGGTCAACATTCTCAAAATAAATCCAAAATGTTGAGATCATCTTAATAGAATTTTGATCAGGATATCCTGACCAAAATTTTCTAATCAAGCATTTATCATAGAATTTGTTGCATTCCTTTGGCTTTTATACCATCTCAAGTTTTTTACTTTATATTTGGGAAAAAAATAATGAGGTTAAAAAATAGTTAGATTTATTTTGAGATGAGTGCAACTTATTGATAATAAAAAATTATATTGCACTTATCTTAAATTTAATAATATTGAGATTTATCTTAATTAAAATTTGATTATTTATCCAAGTCAATTTTTTCCTTTTTTTTCATTTATGGGCTGTGTAGATTTTCCATATTTTCCATGATAGAGTGGTTTCTCTTACCACCATAAATTGTAATTCCTAACCCATCAAATTAGTAATAATAATTATCTTTAAATTACTTCACAGGTATTAGCAGGCCTCTTAAACATGGCAGATAGAGCAGATTGGAGGAATTGCAAGCTAAGTAAAGAAGATGAGTTACAGATGGTGGAAAAATTCAAGAAAGGATTTGAAGAATTAGATCCTGCTGCTTGATTTTTAATTGTTGCATTTGATTATTGGACGAAGAATTAGATCCTGCTGCATGATTTTTTGTGGTTGCATTTGATTATTGGAGGATCTGAGGCTTCCTTTAGGGCTTTCTAATCCTGCCCTTATAAACCTACTTGGAATTTAAGATTTCAGTTGCCAGCCATTGCTTTAAAGCTTATTCAAAAAATATGAAGCTCATTCATAATTTAAAGGTGTAAAATTTTGGCTGCTGTATAATATTTAAGAAATGTAGTGATCTTAGTTTGGTCTGTTAGAAAAAGTTATGGTGAAAAGTTGTTAAAATTTTGTTGATTTGTAAATCTAGCTTGTTTTTTTTTTCTTAATTATTGTAACATTTTATATGTGATGTATATTTAGTGATGATTGAAATGCCCACAAAATCGAAAGACTAATGTAATAAGAATAATCCTAACTATCATATTGTCAAGATGAATTTAGTAACTGTATGATTTAAGCGTGCAATTTATTAGACATTGCAAGCCTTTTTAGTTGTTAGGCTAATTACTGGAGTTCGAATTTGATATGCCAATTAAGTTCGAAATTAATGCTGAATTGTATAGAAAGATTTTCATTTTGAAGTTGATTTTTTTTTTAGCGCACAATATTGAAATCTTTCTTATTTATAAAGTTAATTCTCATATATATATAAAATATTAACTATTGAGTTTATGTATTTTTATGTGATTAAATTATTTCGAATTTCATATAAGTAAAAGATGAGTTATTTAATATTTGGATGAAAACTTGTATAATAGAGGTAGGATAGCATTTTCTGACTAATAAAAATTTGGATGCAGGGATGGCAAGGAAAATACATATTAAAAAAGAAAGACAAGAAAGAAGGAAAAGGGCAATCATTCAAGTTGTTTTTGTAGAACACAAAAATTTTGGATCAGTTTTAATTAAGTTTAGGGTGTGATCAAGTCTCTTGGAACTCATTATTTTGATGGAATATCATTAAATTATCTTTTATAATTGTTAAAGTTTTATTAAGCTTTTTCATTAAAATTGAATTAAATTTTATGTTGGAGGGGCCTATGCGTTGATTAAAAGTAAAATTACAAGGTCCTTAAAGGGACCTCGAGCTCTCTACTGCCCCAAGGAGCTACAAGAAGAAAGCAAAAAAAAATCTATGAGCTCAAGATCCATACTACTCAAAATACTAAAAAAAAAAAAAAAAAAAAAAAAAAAAAAAAAAAAAAAATAAAAAAAAAACCTTAAGAACCTTCTACGGTGCACAAGCAAGTGCACCCAAAAAAAGGAGAGCAGCAGATAATGACGATCAGCACGAGCTGCCTGTCCAAAAAAATTAGAAGCACACAGACCTGCACAAAAAAAGATCCTCCAAAAAACTAATAGGACAAAAAAGAGGTAACAGAACCACCAGTGTATCACATAACAGCCAAACAACTTCCAGTAAATAAAACCACCAAATTCCTCCCAAAATAAGTATAGGCCTTAGGACAATACACCCAATGGAAATGCACAATGCCACCACAAAAGGAAATAGAGTAACCCATCAGAATAGAAACGTCCCAAAATACATTATTCGGGAAATGGCAAAGGACCCGGCGACTCCGCCGCACCGGGGAAGGTGGAAGTGATTTTGTAAGGGCTTCTCCGCCTAGTTGTGGGGGCTAAAGGAGAGACACTTATTTTAGTGCAATACTTGGAGGGTGCTTCCAAGGAGTGGACGTAGGTCAAGGTTTGACCGAACCACTATAAATCTGGTGTGTTCTTTCTTTTTACTGCTTCCGCATTATTTAATTTCCGCACTTTGATTTCTGTGGTTATTTTGGTTTGAGTTTTATCTTGGGTTTTTAAGTTATCCAATTCACCTCTTCTCTTTGTTAGCTTTGGGCCAGTTCATGAGGGCTTAACATCCCTAACGAACTTTCAATTATTTTCAGAGCACTTTCTAGTGCCATCTGAGCACTTACATAACAATCCAAATTGAACTTTCAATTGGTATTAGAAAGCGTCTCATAATTTTTGATTTAAAATCCCTGAGAAAAGTTCAAATGACATATTTTGAAAATAAGAATACTGTTGAGGGTTATTTAATAACTCATCTTATTCAATAAATAGTTATTCGATAATATTCCATTTAATTTTTAGAAAAATAAGAATGTCAACGTTTTTATAGTCGATTGATTTGGAATATGACATATGATGCAAGAAGGTTATTATGCACTATTTAGATTTATAAATGACATCAAAGTTGAAACACTTTTTAGTGATGGAGAAATGAGGATAAAAACCTTAAACATCTGAATGCTAAATATATGGACTATTTTTTTGTGCACTTAAATCAGATGACTATATGCGAGTCTCTACCTATACTACTTGCTAGGATATCTGGGATAGGTTATGTATTACTTATAAGAGAACTAATAAAGTTAAGCATTCTTGATTAAACATTTTGCTACATGATTACAAACTCTTTTGCATGAAACTAAATAAAAATATCTCTAACATGTACACTAATTTTACTAAGATAGTGACATGTTTGCATGCTCTAGGAAGAGAAGTATCATACTTTGAAAAGGTAGGTAAAGTTCTTCATTGTTTTGATAGATTTGATGTAAAAGTCACCACTATTTATGAATCTAAAATTTTAAAGATTTACTTTATGTAAAAGTCACCACTATCTCTCATTGCTTATGAGCAAACTTTGAGTCAAAGACTTTTGGATGCATGTGACAGGAGGAAGGAGAAGATTGTGGCATTGAAGGCTGATGATTCTGATAGCAATAGCTCTACAACTAGAGAAGAAGATGATATAACATTGATAACCTGATAATTCAAGAGCTTTCTAAAGCAAATGCAAAGGTGTCATCAATAGTGGAATAAAGTAAAATCATGTAAAAGTACTAAAGTTTTCTCTTACACTATCTATTTTGAATGGCCAAAATCAGGACTTGTGAGATTTGGTTGCCCTAATGTAAAGACTCACCCAACCAAGGAGAAGGATAAAGAAAAATCTTATTTCAAAAAGGAAAAGTGAGGATTCAAAAATCCTTTTAGGCACTCTACCTCAGATTCATCAGTACACAAAGTAGACAAGGAGGTAACAAATTTGTGCCTTATGGAAAATTATAATCTTGATCATTTTGATCAAGTGTGATAAGTAAACTATCCTATAATGAGCTGTTTAATATTTATGAAAAAATTTATGACTTATATAGGAATCTAAGGAAATTGCATGCTAATTTAAAAAAAAAAGAACTTTCAGATATAAAATGGGATCATGACTTATTAGTTAGATAGCATGCATATCTTAAGTTTGAGTATATTTCATTAGACAAAGAACATGCATCTCTGTAACATGAATTTGATGATTTGAATAAAAAAACAAGCAAGTTGCATGAATCCTTGAAATTCAAACATATTGAATTAGAAGAAGTATTCAAGGAATTAGAAACACTTGCGACCAAACTATACCTAGTGAGCATGCATTAAAAATTAAAGTTGACATCTATGAGAAGGCAACTAGTTTTTGAAAGAGAAAATTAATGCACTTCAAAACAATAAACCACCGCCCACACTAGCATAATAGTATAAGCCTAAAGTATAGTATACATCTCTTATCCCTAGAAGGAGGGCACTACCATTCACATAGATTAGTGAATCCATTTGCAGGTGTTAGGTGCTATTCTTGTGGCATGGTAGGACACATAACTTGCACTTGCACTATACATTGTAGAACACATATAGTGTGAAGGAAAAAGTCATATGCATCACATCATAATATATATCTAACTCATCCATTAAAGTATAAGGTGGAACCCAAATTCACTTGGGTTCTTAAATCTAACCCTTGATTAACATTGTAGGTATGATTTTACAAAATACCTAGTGAGAGCATGTGGTACCTAGACATTAAATATTCATGGCACATGAATGGAGATATTAAGAAATTCATCATTCTAGAGGTTATGGCTGGAGACAAGGTTATATTTGGAGATAATATCACCTGGAAAGTGATGGGCTCAGGTATGATTAGTAACTCTAAACATTTTTTTATTAAAAATATTTAACTATTAGATGGATTAAAATATAATTTGCTTAGTATTAATCAATTGTGTGACAAAAGATTTGACATAAAATTTTTATCTACTAAAATATTTGATTAGTTTAAATGGAAAATTTATTTTAGAAGGAAAAATAATAAATAATATTTACTTGTTTGATTTGAATTGTGTTGATTATTTAAAATTTTTATTTTTGAAATTTGTTGTTAATGAATTATGGCTATATCATAAGAGACTATGTCATACAAGCATGAAGACACTTAAAAAAATAACTCACAAAGACATAATTAGAGGATACCCATGTGATACCTACTAATTAGGAAAATAATTTAAATCATTATTTCAATCCATTAAGGACATCACCACCTCAAGACTACTAGAAATCTTACATATGGACTTGTTTGAACCTATTAGTAGAACCTTCTTAGGTGGAAAAAACTTTTGGATTTGTAATAGTTAATGATTACTATAGATTCACCTATGTTAGATTCCTATCTCAGAAAAGTGAATCATTTGAGAAATTTAGAATGTTCTCCACTTGGATTCAAAAAAAAAATAGGATGCAAATTATCTATCATCCATATTGATCATGATGGATTATTTAAGAATAATATGTTTGAATCCTTCTATAAGGTGTTAGGAATTGAACATAACATTTTTGCCCCTAGGACCTCTTAGTAGATTGGGATAACTGAAAGAAAGAATAAAACATTAATGGAAGCTACTTGGTCAATTTTAGCTGAATATTTTCTCCCTAGATATTTTTGGACATAAGTAATGAATACTTCTTGTTATATTTTGATTAGGGTAATTAGATAAAAAATTAGTAAGATACCCTATGAGTTTCTTAATAGGGTAATTAGATAAAAAATTAATAAGATACCCTATGAGTTTCTTAAGGATAGAACATCCAATCTTGCACATCTTCATGTCTTTGGTAGTAAATACTTTACCCTTATAAATTGAAAATCTCCTCTAGAAAAATTTGATCCCAAATACAATGAAAGAGTCTTCTTAGGTTATTCCTGTGTAGGTAAAGCTTATAGGATCTTTAATAAGAGGACTTTAGTTATAGAGGAATAAACCCTTATGGTATTTGATGAATCTAATAAATTTGGTGAGCCTAAGTAAGAAGAAGAAGAAGCAGAGGTAGATGTTACCCAAGGAGTAAAATCTATTGACCTAGGAGATAGAGAAGAACCTCAAGAGTCATTGGTTAGAGAATAGAGATATTCATCTAGTCATCCTAGGGAGCTCATCATAAGAGTTCCATTTATAAGAGTTAGAACTAGGCATGAACTTATGAAGGAGGTTAATTATTCAACATTCATCTCTATTGTAGAATATA
The DNA here is from genome assembly GCF_001605985.2 of Dendrobium catenatum. Lineage (NCBI taxonomy): Eukaryota > Viridiplantae > Streptophyta > Magnoliopsida > Asparagales > Orchidaceae > Dendrobium > Dendrobium catenatum. Next base: position 194,377 of record NW_021319746.1, on the reverse strand, counting down.
CAAATATAAATCAAGCCTTATCCAATGAATTTTGGGTCCTATCTATGCAAGAAGAGTTAAACCAATTTATTAGGAATAATGTATGGAAGTGGGTTAGTAGACCTAAGGACCGGAGTGTAGTAGGTACCAAGTGGGTATTCAATAATAAGATAAATTATTCTAGAGTACTTGTTAGGACAGATTAGTAGCTAAGAAATGCAATTACATTAAAGACCTTAATTTTGAGAAAATCTTTTGCCCCTGTAGCTAGATTATAACCCATTAGAGTATTGTTAGCATTTGCATATTTTAGAGCCTTCAAGTTATATCAAATGGATGTAAAGAGTACTTTCTTGATGGGGTTATAAAAGAGATGTTTATGTAGAACAACCCACATGATTTAAAATTTCAACCTTTCCAAATAATGTATATAAATTAAAAACACATTATAGAGGTTGAAGAAAGTACCCTGGGCATGGTATGAATGGCTTAATACATTTCTCATAGATAGATAATTTGTTAAGGGTAGTATGGATTCCACACTATTCTTAAAGAAAGTAAGAGATGAGTTACTAATAATTTAAATATATGTGGATGATATACTATTTAGATTAACGAATGAAAATCTTTGTAATGATTTTTCAGAGACCAAGAGTCGAGAGTTTGAGATGAATATGATGGAAGAGCTTACATATTTTATTGAATTTACTATGAAACAAAGGGATAATGGTACCTTTCTTAGTCAAAGTAAGTACATGAAATAGATTCTAAAGAAGCATGAAATGAAAGGTGCTAAATTAATTAATATAACCATGAGCTCTAACATTCAATTAGATAAGGATACAAATAGAAAATCAGCAGATCAAAAAAAGTATAAGGTTATAATTGGATACTCATCTACTTGACTACTAGCAAACCATCTATAATGTTTAGTGTATTTCTTTGTGTTAGATTCCAAGCCAATCCAAAAGAATCCCATATGATAATAGTTAAGAGAATCCTTAGATAGCTTCTAGGCACCCCAAACTTAGGTATCTAGTATTCTAGACATAGATCCTCATTTGAAATCATATGATATTCAAACTCAAACTTTATAAGAAATAGAGTAGATAGAAAAATACTTTTAGAACCTATCAATACATAGGGTAATCATTAGTATCTTAGTCCAATAAAAAGAAAAACTCAATAGCCTTATCCATCGCCGAGATGGAATTCAAAATATTAAGAAGTTGTGTTGCTTAAGTCTTATGACTAAAGTAATAAATCGTTGACCTTGGATACTATGAAGGTACTATATCAATCTTGTGTGACAATACTAGTGCCATATGTATTTCTAAAAATCTAATTCAATACTCCCGCACTAAGCATATAGATATTAGACATCATTTCATTAGAGATTATGTAGCTAAAGGAGATATAGAACTATATCATATAACAATTAGGGATAAAATGACATACTCTTTACCAAACCCTTAAATTATGACACCTTTAGCACACTGAGAATTAGATTAAGTGTTATTGACTTTCATGATTGATTTAGGAAAAAAGTGAAACCAATAATTTGTGTAGCCATATGGTTTGTGTGTTTTCGTGTTTGTTATATTTTTTGATTTATTTTTGCTTTTAGTATTTATTTTGGTCTATTTGTTTAATATTAGTAGTTAGTAAAAGTTCCCCAATCATAACACACCAAATAAATTTAAAACAAAAAGAAAATAAAAAAAAAGATCTTAAAAAATAATTTTAAAAAATTATTCACATCATACTGTATGATTTGCACATCTCTACACATCCTCACTATTCATGAAATTAATGGCCTAGAATTGACTAATAATTGATGATTGTATTGTCTGAACACCTATTTCATACTCTATTGTTGAAGTCCATGACCCCTAGCCTGAGATTTTAATGATAACAAATAATATTGATTTGAATTACTTCACTATTCATTAAATATTTTGAATTTTACTCTTGTATGTGAGTATTAAAATTTCAGAGAGATTGCATATTACTCAAGATAATAAGAAGACTCAAAACTGGGTAGAGTAAATGTAAAGTCTATAATGATGTAATTTTCATTTATTTTTATGGTTTTGTTTTTCTTGAGTCTAGCCACAAAGTATATGCAAACTGAGCAACCATGCACATACATAGGGGGAGAGCTTTATTTTAAGTGGTTTTTTTTTAAACTCTGTGTAGATCATATTGGTACGATTTTAAATCATAATGTACGAACTACTATGGCTCAACGGCTACCTATGAACAAATCATATTATATGATTATGATTATACTGTACGATATATTTCTAATTTGAAAACCTAGCTGCTAGATTAATTTAAGTAAGTTTTTAAATCCTTAATTTTGAATTGATCATGCTGTACAATCAAATTGTATAGTACAAATATTTGAATACTTACTTAAATTAACCCCCGTGATTAGTCAATTAAATCAAGGAGTAATTAATGATTGGTGATTGTATTATACGATAGGGTTCATACTGTATGATTAACCGAGGCTATTTTTGATCATTACAAACATTGTACAGGATGATCCCTTGATTTTTGAACTAATCATACTAGATGATGTGAACATCATACTGGATGACCTAAAGCTTTTAATAGATCATACTGTATGAAGTGGATCATACCAAATGATGAACAGAGGCAAGTTTTGATCATCCCAATGTTCATGCTATATAAACAAAAGGAAAATAACATATCGTGCTGGATGATGTTGTAACGTACTGTATGATGTTGTTTAAGAAAAATGTCTGTTAGTACTCCTTTGTACCAGGACAAAGGTTATTTTGAACTGATCATATTGTACAGAAACAACTAATTTAAAAATTTAGAGTTTCATGGAGCCTAGTTTATATATGAAACTTTTATGTTTTTGAAAAGATATGAGAGAGGAACATGACATGAAGGGGACTTCTTGAGAAGATTTTGGGTTTGTGAGAGGAAGGAGAAGGTGAGTTTGTGAGGGAGAAGGAGTGTGAGGGAGATCACATGGTTGCTCCTAGCTTGCTGCACTCTAGCTCCTCCTATGGCCCAAGAAGATCTTGTGGGAAGCTTTCTAAGGGGGAGATCCTTCAAGGTCCGTGTCCTCTAAGGCGCTCTTCCTTCTCCAAGAGGGAGAAAAATGAGAAGGTTTGCTACTATGGCCGGGAGGGTGACATAGCGTTTGGTACTTCGCCACACCGAGGAAGGTGAAAGTGAGGGTTTGTAAAGGATTATCCACATTGCTGTGGGAGCAAAAAGAGAATTACTTTTGAGTAGTGAAATTCCTGGAGTGGAGGACTCTGGGGACTAGATGTAGGTCAAGTGACCAAACCACTATAAATCTTCTGGTGTGATTTTTTTGTTTACTACAGTTTTTTTTTCCATCTTACATTTGCTATAACTGCTTGGTGAAGATTATATTCTAGGTCTTCATTTTATGATTTAAAATTTTACTACCTATTATTGTAATCATGTTCTAATTAGTCGCTTCCACATCAAGTTAAGTTTTCATTTAAAATTTTAAAAAAAAAAAATTAGAACTCCTGCTTAGAAATTTTATTTTATTTCAAAAATTTCTAATTCACCCCCCTCTTGGCGTATCTCATACCTTCAATTTGTATTATAGTGTGATTTAAAAAATAGTGTTTTAGAAAACCTTAAAAAGTTGATAATGTCACATTTTGGTAGCCGTAATACCGCGGAGGGTTATTCTATAACTCATCCAGCCCTATTTGACAACATTATGTTTGATTTTTGGAAAATTAGAATGTCTACATTTTTACAGTCCATAGACTATCGCATGTGGATGTTGGTTCAAGAAGCTTACATTGCATAATTTAAAATTGTGAATGGCATGAAAACTTAAGTACCATTTAGTGAATGGAGTAATGAGGATAGAGAATTAGCACAATTAAATGCCAAGTGCTTGAATTATTTCTTTTATGCATTAAAATATGAGGACTACATGAGAGTGTCTACCTATGCTACTAGTAAGAAGATCTGAGATAGACTGTGTATCACATACGAAGGAGCTAATAAAGTTAAACAGTCTAGATTAAACATTTTATAGCATGATTATGAGCTCTTTTGTATGAAACCTAGCAAGACTATAACTAACATATACACTAGGTTCACCCAGATTGTGACATCCTTGCATGCTGTAGATAGAGAAATTTCTAATTCTAAGAAAGTTAATAAGATCTTGAGATGCTTACCAAGTTCCTATGATGCTAAAATTATTAGAATTACTTAATCTAAAGATTTAAACATTTATTCAATTAACAATTTGCTTGGGTCACTCATTGCTTATGAGCACGGAGTGAGTCAAAGGAAAAATGATGCAAGTGAAAAGAAGGAGCGGACCGTGGCTTTGAAAGTGAACAACTCAAAAAGTGAAAGTTCTATAAATAGAGGAAGATGATGATATAGCCTTGATGACCTGATAGTTCAAGAATTTCCTATGAAGAAAACAAAGGCGTCATCAAAGCAACTGGAACAAAGGTAAGAGCTCAAGAACTACTAAAATTTTATCTGACAGAATTTGTTTTGAGTGCAGAAAATCAGGTCACCTCTGAGCTAACTGCCCCAACATAAAGAACCAGCCAAATAAGAAAAAAGGTGAGGAGAAGGTGATAAGAAAGGGAAGATGAAGACACAAAAGGAATTTTGGGCCAACTCTATCTTAGAATCATCAGAAGATGAAGCAGAGGGGGAGGTAATGAATTTGTGTCTAATGGCTAATGATAATCTTGATCAATCAGATCAAGATGAGACATGTCAACATTCATATGAAGATTCATTGATCATTTCTAAGAAAATTCATGATTCGTATAAAAAGTTAAAGAAAATGCATGCTAATCTTAATGCTGAATTTAGTATTTTAGAAACTAAGCATGCTAACTTAGTTAAAGAACATTTTGATTTGGATAGAGATCACATGTCCCTACTTGATGAATATGATGCATTAAATAAGAAGCATATTGAATTATCTTATACACATGAATCCTTGAAGACATCACACATTGAACTAGAAAAGGAGTTTAAAAATTTAGAGGAACTTGTATGGGAAATGGACAACAATGAACATCGGCTAAAAGTGGAAGTTGTAGCATATGAATATGAAAATAATGCATTAAAAATAAAAATCATAGCATTTGAAAAAAGATAAGGCATCATCCACATTAGCCTAAACAAGCAAACCCTGGACATTGCATGCATCACACAACTTTAGGAAGAGGCATCACCACCCACATAGTTTAGTGAATCAATTTCTCGGTGTTAGGTGCTTTTCTTATGGAATTCTAGGTCACATAGCCTGCACTTGCATGATTCACCTTAGGACACACCTAATATGGAGATCAAAATTATATTCATCATAGCATATCATACATATATCTCGTTCATATAAGCATAAGGAGGAACCCAAACTCACTTGGGTTTCCAAATCTAACCCTTGATTGACTTTGTAGGGGTGCTCTCACAAAAGACCTAGTGAGAGCATGTGATACCTGGATAGTAGCTACTCGAGACATATGACTGGAGACATGAAGAAGTTCATTACACTGGAGACCAGGACTGGAGGCAAAGTGACATTAGGGGACAACACCACCAGGAAAGTGGGGGGCTCAAGTATTATTGGAAATGCTAAAAATTTCTTAATTGAAAATATTTTATTAGTTGATGGTTTAAAACATAATTTGTTAAGCATTAGTCAATTGTGTAACAAAGGTTTCAACATAAAATTTCTTTCTAACAAATGCTTGATTAGTTTAAAAGATAAACTTGTATTAAAAGAAAAATGAATGAATGACGTTTACATATTAGATCTTGATTATATTGAGAATTCAAATTCACTATGTTTGAAAATAATAATAGATGACTTATGGCTATGGCTTAGGAGATTATGCCAAGCTAGTATGAAAACACTTATATATATCACCCAAAAAAATTTAGTTAGAGGCGTACCTAAGTTAAACATCACTAAGGACCATCTATGTGATGCCTGCCAACTAGGAAAATAAATAAAATCATTATTTCATTCAATCAAGGATGTAAATGCATCTAGGCCACTAGAAATCCTTCACATGGACCTATTTGGATCCATTAGCACAGCTAGCCTAGGAGGGAAGAATTATGGATTTGTGATTGTAGAAGACTTCACTAGATTCACTTGGGTAAGATTCCTAACATAAAAGATTGAGTCATTTGAGGAATTTAAGACTTTCTTCACTTGGATTCAACAAAAATTAGGATGTAAAATCATGACAATCCATAGTGATCATGGTGGAGAGTTTCAAAATAAAAGATTTCAATCATTCTATCAAGAGATAGGAATAGAGCATAACTTCTTAGCCCCTAAAACTCCTCAGCAAAATAGAATAGTAGAAAGAAAGAATAGAAACCTGGTAGAAGCTGCTAGGGCTATGTTTGCTGAGTACACTCTTCATAGATATTTTTAAGTAGAAGAGGTAAACACAATGTGTTATGTTTTAAATAGAGTGAACATTAGGTCAAAGTTGAATAAAACTCCTTATGAACTCCTTAAGGGTTGAACAATGAATCTTTCACACTTATATATATTGGGTTGCAAATTTTTTATCTTAATTAATGAAAAACTTCCCTTAAGAAAATTTGATCCCAAGGCTGATGAGGGTGTCTTCTTAGGTTATTTATCTATAGGTAAGGCCTATAGAATCTTCAATAAGAGAACCTTAGTAGTAGAATAATCCAACGATGTAGTATTTGATGAATTAGATAAGTCCTCTAAATCCAAATTTGATGAAGATGAAATAGAGGCAATTCAGAGAGTAGAAACTATGATTATATGGGAAAGGGGAGAATCTCAGGAAGACTTGCCTAGAGAATAGAGATATTCTTCTAGTCATCCTAAAGAATTAATTTTAGGAGACCTATCGAAAGGTGTGAGAACTAGGCATAAACATAGGAAGGAGGTCAGTCATTCCGCATTTATCTCTATGATAGAACCCACAAGTATAGATCAAGCTTTAGGAGATGAATTCTGCCTAAAAATGCAAGAAGAATTGAACAAATTTGTTAGGAATAATATATGGGAACTAGTCAAGAGACCTAAAGAGCAGAGTGTAGTTGGAACAAAATGGGTCTTTAAAAATAAGTTGAATGGCTCAGGAACCATAGTAAGAAATAAAGCTAGACTAGTAACTAAGGGGTGTAACCAAATTGAAGGCATAGACTTTGAAGAAATGTTTCCCCTGGTAGCTAGACTAGAAGCCATAAGGGTGCTCTTAACCTTTACTTGCTTCAAAGGTTTTAAATTATATCAGATGGATGTATAGAGTGCTTTTCTAAACAGTGTAATCAAAGAAGATGTTTATGTTGAGGAACCCCCTAGATTTGAAATCTCACAATTTCCAAACCATGTATTCAAATTAAAAAAAGGCATTGTATGGGTTAAAACAAGCACCTAGAGCCTAGTATGAAAGACTTAGCTCATTCTTACTAGATAAATAATTTGTTATAGGTAGTGTGGACACTACTCTCTTTTTACAAAAGGTAAAAGATGAAATTCTCATCATTCAAATTTATATAGATGACATTCTGTTTGGATGTTCGGAAAAAATCTTATGTGATGAATTCTAAAAAATGTTGAGTAATGAGTTTGAAATAAGCATGATGAGAGAGCTTAATTATTTTCTTAATTTTAGTATAAAGTAAATGGATAATGAAATATTTCTTAGCCAAACAAAATACATTAAGGATATTTTGAAAAATATAAAATTGAAAGTGCTAAGCCCATGAACACTCCAAGGAGCTCAACAATTCAACTAGAAAAAGATCCGAATGGAAAATCAATAGACCAAAAAAAATATAGAGGATTAATAGAATCTCTCCTCTACTTAACTTCCAGTAGATCAGATATAATGTTTTGTGTGTGCCACTGTGATCGATTTTAAGCTGATCCTAAAGATCTCACTTAGCAACGGTTAAGAGAATCTTTTCTAATCTACTAGGCACCCAAACTTAAGAATTTAGTATCCTAGGCACAACACTTCCTTTGAGATCTTAGGGTACTCAGATTCTGATTTTGTAGGAAGTAGGGAAGATAGAAAAAGAACCTTTGACACCTGCCAATTCACAAGACAATCTTTAGTTTCTTGGTCCAGTAGGAAGCAAAATTTGATAGCCCTCTCCACAGACGAGGCAGAATCATAACAGTAGGAAGTTGTATCGCACAAGTGCTATAATTAAAACAATAACTTCTAAATCTTGTATTACCCGTAGGAACCATCCCAATCATGTGTGATAATACGAGTGCAATTATGCTCAAAGTGCTAAAGGTATCAGACATCACTTTATAAGAGATCATGTAGCTAAAGGAGACATATAATTACAACATATAGTTACAGGAGACAAATTGGCAGACATATTTGCGAAACCACTAGCCTAAGACACCTTTAGCACTTTGAGCATAAGACTTGGTGTCAGACACATTCATGCATGATAAAAAAAAACTAGTCTATGGTGTTTCCTAATCAACACACACTCACCCCACTGAACTCCCAAATTGAACATTTTTTTCACCATTGTACTGTAAAATTCACCTTCGTACTGTACGATCTATAAAAACTCCACAAATCACAACACACTGTTAAACCAACCATCCAAATTCAATTTTCGCTGCATATCATACTGTATGATATTCATCATATTGTATGATCCACGTGTCTGTACATTCAATTCATTTTGTACGATATAATTGCACTTCATACTATATGATATCTTTCTTTTGTATTGTACGATCCACATGTATAAACAGATTAGGATGAATTAAAGCCAATTATAATAATTTAATTGCGATTCATACTGTACAAACACCCGTTCATATCATACAAATATTTTCATTAAAGATCATACCGATGACTCCTCAGGACGAATGCAATTCCTTTTATTTGTACTATATGATATGGATAGTACTATATGATTTAACAACCTTTTCCCAACCATTCATCCAGACGATATAAGTGCTTGATCGTACTGTACGATACACGATCATACTATACGATCATCCTAATTTCTATAAATTGGAGGGAGATTGAGATCAATTCACTCATTCCTTACCCATGTCACTCACTACCTAATTCTTTCTCGATGGCTAGCAAGCACGATCGACTTTTCCTAGGAAGCTCTTCTCCTCTTGTCATTATGATGACCACTTTTTGTCCACCAAAGATGAAGAAGCATACCATAAGTTCAAGGCATGAAAGATTATCCCCTCTCAGATTCTCAATCAAGCCACCTTAAATTTTGAGTAACCCTACACACAGGGAGAGAGTTTTTTTTTTAAAGGAATTTTTTTTGTAGATCATATTATATGATTTTAAATTATACTTTTATGAAACACTGTGGATCAACAACTAACTACTGTGAACTAAATGTATAATATGATCTCCATCATACTATACGATTCATTTTCAATGCAAAACCCTAGACGCCAGATTATTTTAAGCGAGTTTTTGAATCATTGCATTTTGAACTAATTATACTGTACGATCACATTGTACTATACAAATATTTGAATACTTGCTAAAATTAACCTCTGTGATTAGTCAAATAAATTAAGGATTAATTAATGATTGTTGATTGTATTATGCAACATGGTTCATACCATACGATGAATTGAGGCTATTTTTGTTTTTCTGAAGATTGTACTGTACGATCCCTTAATTTTTAAACTAATTGTACTAGATGATGCATACATCGTACTGGATGACTTGAAGATTTTAATTGATCGTACTGTATGAGTTGGATCATACTGGATGATGAACATAGATGAATTTCTGTCATCCCAACATTCATCCTATACGAACAGAAGAAGTTTACCACATTGTATTGGATGATATTTTTATTGTAATGTATGATGCAGTTCAGAATAGTTACCTATTCCTACTCCTTTAAACCAGGCTGAAAGTTATTTTGAATGTATCATACTGTATGATCTATGATCATATTGTAGAAATTAAAAAGGCTAAATTAAAAATCTTAGGGTTTCTTAGAGCATAATATTTAAGTAATGCTTTTATCTTAAAAAAAAAGAAGAGGAACATAACAAAGGAAGAGAACTCTTGAGAGGGAGCTTCTTGAAGGGATTTAGGGCTTGTGCGAGGAAGGAGAAGGTGCGTTTGTGAGGGAGACGGAGTGTGATGGGATCACACAGTTGCTCCTAGCTTGCTACATGCTTACTCCTTATGTAGCTAGTGTAAATCTTGTGGGAGCTCTATAGGCGGAGAGTCTTCAAGGTCAATGTCCTCAAAGGTCCTCTGCCTTCTCTAGGAGAGAGAAAAATGAGAAGGTTCCTTGCCATCACTGGGAGGGTGACATAACATTTGGTACTCCGCCACACCAGGGAAGGTGAAAGTGAGTTTGTGTAAAAGGCTTCTTTGCCTTGCTGTGGGGACAAAAAAGAGAATTACTTTTGAGTAGTAAAATTCACAGAGTGAAGGGCTCTGAGGAGTGGACGTAGGTCAAGTGATCGAACCATTATAAATCTTTTGGTGTGCTTTTTCCATTTACCTCTTTTTTATTTTGTTTTTCATCTTATAATTGTTATAACTACTTGGTGAGAATATTATTTTAAAACTTTGTTGTGTGATTTAAAATTTTATCACCGCTATTGCAATCTTATTTTAATTACTAGCTTTCATTTTAAATTAGTTAAGTTAATTTTTGAAAATTACAAAAAAAGTTAGAACTCCTGTTTAGGCTTTGTTCTTTATTTCAAAAAAATACCAATTCACCCCCTCTTGGTGCATCTCAGACTTGCAATTGGTATTAGAGTGGGGTTTCAAAAATAGTGTTTTAGAAAACCTTGAAAAAATCAATCATGGCACATTTTGGTAACCAGAATACTATAGAGGGTTATTCTATAACTCTTCCACCCTTGTTTGATAACATACCATTTGATTTTTGGAAAATTTGAATGTCTATATTTTTATAATTTATAGACTATCGTATGTGGATGTTGGTACAAGAAGGTTACATTGCACCTTTTAAACTTTTGAATGGTGTTAAAACTCAAATAATATTTAGTGATTGGAGTAATGACGATAGGGATCTAGTACAATTAAATGCAAATTACTTGAATTATTTCTTTTATGCATTAAAATCAGAAGACTACATGAGAGTGTCCACCTGTGCTACTGGTAAGGAGATATGAGATAGACTGTGTATCACATACGAAGGAACTAGTGAGGTTAAACAGTCTAGATTAAATATCTTATTACATGATTACAAACTCTTCCATATGAAACCTAGCAAAACTATATCTGACATGTATACTAGGTTCACTTAGATAGTGACATCCTTGCATGCACTAGGTAAAGAGATTTCTAATTTTGAAGAAGTCAATAAAATTTTGAGATGCTTACCTAGTTCTTATGATGCTAAAATTACGGTAATTACCGAGTCTAAAGATTTAAACATTTATTCAATTGACAATTTGCTTGTGTAACTCATTGCTTACAAGTAAGGAGTGAGTCAAGGACAAAATGATGTAGGAGAAAAGAAGGACCGGACAGTGGCTCTAAAAGCAAACAACATAGAAAGTGAAAGTTCTCTAGTGGAGAAAGATGACAATATAGCCTAGATGACCCAACAATTCAAGAATATTTTAAAAAGAAAATAAAGGAATCATCAAAATAACTGGAACAAAGGTAAAAGCTCAAAGAATAATAAAGTTTCATATGACATAATTTGTTTTGAGTGCAAAAAATCAGGTCACCTCTGAGCTAATTGCCATAATGTAAAGATCCATCCAACTAAGGAGAAGGGCGAGGAGAAGTCAAAATATAAGAAAGGGAAGCCGAAGACATAGAAGATATTTTAGGCCGACTCTGCCTCAAAATTGCTAGAAGAAGAAACATAGGAGGAGGTAATAAATTTATGTCTAATGGCTAATGATAAACTTGATCAATTAGATTAAGATTAGGTATGTCAACTTTTATATAAAGATTTGTTGGTTATTTTTGAAAAAAATCCATGATTTGTATAGAAAGTTAAAGAAAATGCATGCTAATCTTAACGTTGAATTTAGTTCTTTACAAATATATCATGCTAATTTAATTAAAGAATATTCTGATTTAGATAGAGATCAAATGTCCTTGCTTGATGAGTTTGATGCATTAAATAAGAAGTATATTAAATTATGTGATGCACATGATTCCTTGAAGACATCGCATGTTGAATTAGAAAAAGAGTTTATGAAATTAGATGAACTTGCATAAGAAATAAATAACAATGAATATTGGCTAAAAGTGGAAGCGGTAGCTTATGAATATGAAAATAAAGCATTAAATACAAAACTCATAATATTTAAAAATGATAAACCATCATTCTTATTAGCCCAAATGAGCAAACCCCTGGTATTACATGCATTACACAACTTTAAGAAGAGGCATCACCACCCACATAGGTTAGTAAACCCATTTCATGGTGTTAGGTGCTTCTCTTGTGGCATGCTAGGTCATATAACCCACACTTGCATGATTCACCGTAGGACACACCTAGTATGGAGACCTAATTGCATTCACCACAATATAGCATGCATACATCTCATTCATACAAGCATAAGGAGGAACCCAAATTGACTTGGGTTCCCAAATATAACCTTTGAATAACATTATAGGGGTGATCATAAAAGACCTAGTGACAACATGTGGTTCATGGATAGTGTCTGCTCAAGACATATGACTTGAGACATAAAGAAGTTCATTACACTAGAAACCAGGACTTGAGGCAAGGTGACTTTAGGAGATAACACCACCAGAAAAGTGGTGGGCTCAGGTATTATTAGAAACTCTAATAAATTTTTAATTAAAAATATTTTATTAGTTGATGGTTTAAAGCATAATTTATTAAGCATTAGCCTATTAAGTGATAAAGGATTTGACATAAAATTTATCTCCTATAAATGCTTGATTAGTTTAAATGATAAACTTGTATTAGAAGAAAAATGAATGAATACTATTTACATGTTAGATCTTAACTATATTTAAAATTCAAATTCACTGTGTTTGAAAATAATAATGGAAGACTCTTGACTATGTCATAGGAGACTATGCCATGTCAGCATGACAACACTTAGGAATATCACTCAGAAAAATCTAGTTAGAGGCGTACCTAAGTTCGACTTCACTAAAGACCATCTATGTGATGCCTGCCAATTAGGAAAATAAGTAAAATCATCATTTCATTCAATCAAGGATTTTAATACATCCATGCCACTAATAATCCTCCACATGGACCTATTTGGTCATGTTAGTACAACTAGCTTAGGTGGGAAAATTATGGATTTGTGATTGTAGACAACTTCTCTAGATTCACTTAAATAAGATTCCTAACACATAAGAATGAGTCATTTGAAGAATTTAAACTTTTTCCACTTGGATTAAATGGAAATTATTATGAATATGGATTCAGAGATCATAATTTTGATGATAATAAACATTTATGATACTTCTATTTTTCTATGATTATCCTGCCTACTAAAGTTTTAGGTCCACAAGGTCAACTGCAAATCAAGCCAGCTTAAGATTGAATAGATTAGGACTAAGTTAGTCTATAAGTGTTCGTTAAGTTTTTTTTACTTTTTCTTGAGTCAAATGTAATAAAGTGGGTCCTGATGCTAAAGTAACTTTGCACACCCACACTCAGGGGGGAAAATTTATTTGTTTTAGAGTTTTTTAGTTTTAATCATATCATTTGGGACGATACCAAATTGTCCAGGATGATCAATTAAAAATAGAAACTCTAATTAGGACATCCTATTTAAGGCTACCGCAATTAAGCAAATCATCTTGGACGATATTATCATCATCCTAGTTGATATGCTTAAATAAGAAAGAATAAGTTGCCAACTCTTTTAGGAATATTATTATTTTTAGATATCATCCAAGACATCATCCTCAATTATGAATTAAAATTATACCTAAATTAATCAAATAATTATAAAAAGCAATTAAAGTTTGATTGATTGATCATATCGTTCGAGATGATTGTAGGATCATTTGGGACGACCAGTTAAACAATCCTTAGTTTCTTTTTGGATGACCAGAACAATATTCTAGATGATATGTATTGATTTGAACTAATAATGCATGATGATTGATAAATTGGCCTGGACAATCAATTATTTTTTTATCCTCCAAACATATAAAGTCTAGCTAAACAGAGTGACTATCTCGATGATATTTAATGTTTTGAACTATCATATAGGACGATCAAAAAATTGTCCTGGATAATTAGTTATTCCTTCACCATCTAGACAGATAAAGTCTAATCGAACAGAGTGATGGTCTGGATGATACTTGATGATTTTGAACTAATTATACAAGATGATGCCCTATCATCCTGGATAACCAGAATAAATAAATCCTTTAATCGTCCAGCCTATTCCAGATCATCCTAGAAGATTGAGTTGAACTTATACTGATCGTACAGGATGATCCGTAGATGATATTTATCAGTTTATTGAAATTTAGGACAAATTTGAAGCCCTTCTATTTAAGACCTCTTGTTTACTCAAGAGAGAATCTTTAACTGATGTCCTGACCTAAGTGAGCCAAGAGGAGAGGGAGAGAAAGGGAGAGAGACAGGATCTTGTGAGGCAGAGTTTGTGAGGGTTTTATAAAGGTTGCTCCAAGCAAGGATCCGAGTCATCTTCTCCGGTCATCATCCCTATTTCCTTGGAGGTTTGAGAGAGGTCTACTTCAGCAAGTGATCGAGTTTCTATGCCTGCTTCAGGAGGAAGCGAGAGGAGTCGGGTTCTCTGTCTACTTCAGGAGGAAGCAAAAAGAGTTGGGTTCTCTACCTAATTGAAGTTAGTGAAAAGGAGATTTATATAGGCTTCTCTACTTTATTGTGGGAGCAAAAGGAGAGTCAATGAGTTTTGTGCAATACCCAGAGGAGAGGCTCTGGGGAGTGGATGTAGGTCAAGTTAACCAAACCACTATAAAATTTTGTGTGCTCTTTCTTATTGCTTTTCACATTTAATTTCTGTAATTTATTTTTGTGGTGAATAATTGTTTGATTTATGATTTTAAAATATTTTAAAAGATCATGACTTTCTATTTGAGAATTTTTTAAAAACACCAATTCACCCCCCTCTAGGTTAGCCTCAGGCTAGTTCATAAGGGCTTAATATCCCTAATGAACTTTCAAAAATTAGGATACAAAATCACAACAATACATAGTAATAATGGTGGAGAGTTTCAAAATTAAAGATTTGAATCCTTCTATCAAGAGATATGAATAGAGCATAACTTTTCTACCCCTAGAACCCTTGAAAAAAATGGGATAGCCGAGAGAAAGATTAGAACCTTGGTATAAGCTACTAGGGCAATGTTAGCTATTTCTCCCTAGATATTTTTTAGGTAGAAGTAGTGAACACTATATGTTATATCTTAAATTGGGTGAACATTAGGTCGAAGTTGAAGAAAATATCTTATGAACTCCTTAAGGGTCGGACATCGAATCTTTCATAATTGCATGTCTTTGGTTGCAAATGTTTTATCTTAATCAATGAAAAATATCCCTTACAAAAATTTAATCTCATGGCCGATGAGGGTGTCTTTTTAGGTTATTTATCTATAGGTAAGACCTCTAGAATCTTCAATAAGAGAACTATAGTATTATAAGAGTCCACTCATGTAGTATTTGATGAATCATATAAGTCATCTGAACCTAAATTTGAAGAAGATGAGGTAGAGGCTTTTTAGGTAGTAGAAATTATGACCATAAGAGAAAGGGAAGAACCTTAGGAAGAACTGCCTAGAGATTGGAGATATTTTTTTTAGTCATCCTAAAGAATTAATATTAGGAGACCCATCAGAAGGTTTGATAACTAGGCATAGACTTAGGAAAGAGGTTAGTCATTCTACATTTACCTCTATGATAGAACCCAAGAGTATAAATTAAGCCTTAGGAGATAAATTTTGGATCCTAGCAATGCAAGAAGAATTTAACTAATTTACTAGGAATGATATATGAGAATTAGTCAAGAGACCTAAAGAGCAGAGTGTAGTGGGAACAAAGTGGGTCTTTAAAAATAAGGTGAATGACTTAGGAACCATAGTATGAAATAAGGCCAGACTAGTAACAAAGGGGTATAACCAGATTGAGGGCATAGACTTTGAAGAAACCTTTGCCATAGTAGCTAGAATAGAAGCCATAAGTGTTCTTTTAACCTTCGCCTGCTTCAAGGGTTTTAAATTATATCAAATGGATGTTAAGAGTGATTTTCTAAATAGAGTAATCAAAGAGAATGTTTATATTGAGCAACCCTAGGATTTAAAAACTCACAATTTCCAAATCTATATTAAAGTTAAAAAAGGCACTATATGGGTTAAAGCAATTACCTAGAGCATGGTATGAAAGACATATCCCATTCTTACTAGTTAGAGAATTTATTATGGGTAATATAGACACCACCCTCTTCCTACAAAGGGTAAAAAATGAAATTCTTGTTTTTTAGATTTATATAGATGACATTCAATTTGGATCTTTAGATAAAACTTTGTTTGATGAATTCTCAAAATAATGAGTAATGAGTTTGAAATGAGCATGATGGGAGAGCTAAATTATTTTCTTAGGTTTAATGTAAAATAAATGGAAGATGGAACATTCCTTAGCCAAACTAAATACATCAAGGATGTTCTAAAAAAGTATGAAATAGATAATGCTAAGGCCATGAATAGTCCCATGAGTTCTGGGATTCAATTAGATAAAGACTTAAATGGAAAATCAATAGATAAAAAAGAAAATATAGAGGAATAAATGGATCTCTCCTCTATTTAACTGCAAGTAGACCAAATATAATGTTTAGTGTGTGCCTCTATGCCTGATTCTAAGCTTCCCCTAAAGAATCTCACTTGACCGCGGTCAAAATAATCCTTAGATATCTACCAGGAACCCCAAACTTAAGAATTTGGTATCCTAGGCACAACACCTCCTTTGAAATCTTAGGGTACTCAGATTTTGATTTTGTAGGATATATGATAGATAGGAAAAGCACCTCTAGGACCCATCAATTCATAGGATAATCCTTAGTTTCTTGGTCCAGTAGGAAGCAAAATTCAGTAGCCCATTCCATGGCCGAGGCAGAATATATAACAGTAGGAAGTTATGTTGCATATGTGCTGTAATAACCCATATTTTGACTTTGCTAATTTTTTTTGGGAGTTATTAAAACTCCAAATTGCAATCCATCTTCGCCACAATATTTTGATCGAAGTATTTTATTTATAAGATTTTTTTCATAATTTTTGAGCTATTGGTGAAAATCATTAAGAAATTTGTACCTATCGGTACAAGTAAGGATTTCAGGACCTTAAGGTATCCATTTTGTAAAACAATTTCACTAATTTTTTTTTAAATAATATGATTTATTTATGGATATTATTTTGTAATTTTTGAGTCTTAAAATGTTTTATTTGAATTTTATACTAAAGAATTGATTTAATTAAATATTATAATATTATTTTTTTTTACAAATATCTAAAGTCATTATGTTTTAAAAACCATTTCCCATTCCATTTTAGGTCACAAAGAAATGAGATGAGGAATATGAGAGAAAAGAGACGAGTGAGAAAAGGGAAACTCAGATTTGGAGGCCACGATGCAATTTTTGTCCGTCAAGCCAACTGAAAGATTTGCTCGTCTCATTTTAAGGAATCCATATCCTATTTTTGATTTCAAAGATGTTATTGTTTCTGATGTTTTACTGCTCAAATTTATGTTTTTTTACCAAAAAATGTAAATAACTTTTTATTGACAAAGCTTTCTCTGCGTAACTTTTTATATATTATAGAGATCGTGATTATGAGCATTTTGAGTATTTATTTAAGATTTTTCATTGAGTGATTTATAAAATGTAGCAATTTTTGTCTACTCTAAAAGTCTTCTAAAAATAGTGGTGTAATACAATAAAAGTCTTAAAATATCATTTTATACAAGTCTTAATATTTTGGTAATTTTTTCAAAATGTGCATTTTTGTATAATAGGATTCTTTATTGTCTAACATTTTGACATCTTCATAATTAAGCTCATTTATACATTATGTACTCAATGCATTGAAAATGAATGTGGATATGTGCTTGAGTAATAGCTGGTTGCTATGACTATTATAGTGTTGTGATAATAATGTGCATGTGTGTAACAAATAAGTAGACTAGTTGGGTTGGAGACTGATTGACCTGTATAGGATGGTGAGCCGACAGACTTTCCTTTAAATACTACAGTTTAGTGTTATTCTATACTAATTCATGTGATACACTGATTGCGAGTTATAAGGAGATTATTATTGTGCTGATGGACAAAGGGTGAAGACTCTATTTATTGAGACAACAGCTTATTAACACTCATACTAATACTAAAAAACATTGTGATAGTTATGACTTCTACTTATTTAGTGTGATTACTAAAATGCTTGTTCCTGAGGCATTATTCTTACTATTGAATAGATTTATTATTAATGTGGATTTACTATTATTATAGTATTCTACTACTACTTCCACACGAATGTTACTATTACCGATTTAGATACTGATACCATTGGATACTACTAATTCAATATATTGATATTAAGCATGTGATATACTGAGCATGTGATATAAAAGATTTATTGAGCATTTAATTGAGATACTGATTTAATCTTGATATAGAATAACTGGATAATATGTGTACATTCTTATTTGATTTTATTATATTGATTCGATTTTAACATTTATTATCGACATTTTGATTTGATGCTTTATCTGATTTCTATACTGATTAGTATCATCGAGACATGACTGATTTATGGGTTTGACACTCATATTGGTTTACTGGCTTTTATACTGTAGTTTTTTTATTATTTATAGATTCTTGTACTATTGCATTTGAGTTTTATCATTCTTGCACTAATTTAATAATCATATGAATGCAACTGCTATGATTTGACTGTTGATAAACATATTGCTCCTTTACCATGCTTTGAATTTAGTTGTAGGTTTTGGTGACCTGCTAGGCTTTCTAAGCTCATTATATATGGTTAAATGAATGTAGGTCAGGATAAGGGGAGTAGGAGTATAAGGCTGGTCAGGATTCTTCAGGTTCTATTTCTTTTTTTTTTTATAGTCCTAAGTAGTGTATGGGGCATCACAAGTGCTATGATTGAAACAATAACTTCTAGATCTTGGATTACCCATAGGAACCATCCCAATCATGTGTGATAATACTAGTGCAATCTTCATATCCAAAAATCTAATTAAATACTCCTGAACTAAACATATAGACATTAGACATTAAAAAAAAAATAGATATTAGACATCACTTTATAAGAGATCATGTAGCCAAAGGAGACATAGAGTTGCACCATATAGCTATAAGAGATCAGTTGACAGACATATTCACAAAACCACTAGCCTATGATATCTTTAGCACCTTAAGGACAAAACTAGGCATTATAGACATTCATGCGTGATCCAAAATAAAAAAATTGCAAAATAATTCAAAATTAAAATAATTGCAAAAAAAAAAGGTCTATGGTGTTTCCTGATTGTCACACACTCACCTCTCCAATCATACTATACAAGTCACCTTTGTACTATGCGATCTATACAAAATGCACAGATCAAAACCTTTGATTCAACCAATGTTCCAGATTTGATTTCTGATCTGCCTATCGTACTGTACGATGCACATGGCCATGCATTCAAATCTTTTGGTACAATATAATTGCACTTCGTACTGTACAATATCTCTCTTACATACTGCACGATCCATGTTTATAAAAGATTTGGGACAAATTAAACTCAATCAGTATGATATTATTGCCCTTCATACTATACGAACACCGGTTCGTACTGTATGAACTTTTTTGTCAAAGGTCATACTTATGACTCCTCAGGATGAACATAATTTCTTCATATCGTGTTGTACGATACCGATTATACTATATAATTTGACCTCCTTTTCCCAACTGATCATCCAGATGAAATAATTTCTTGATCGTACTATATGATACTTGATCGTACTGTATGATCTCTCAAAATATTTATAAATGAGGGGGGAAATAAGCTCATTTCACTCAACCTCTTCTCACTCCACTTATCTTCACTTATTTCTACTCAATGGCGAGCTCAAGCAAATGAGGCCAAATCATCTCGGGATGCTCCTCTTCCTCTTGTCACCATGACGATCACTTTTTGTCTGCTAAGGATGAGGATGCATACCATAAATTCAAAGCATGCAAGATCACTCCCTCTCATTTGCTAAATCAAGCTTCCCTTAACTTTGACTTGATGAGCCTCTTTGCTTCCACTACCTTCCAATTCCTTCTCACCTTATCTTTTCCATTCAATTTTGAGCTCTTGTATGAGTTCCTTGCAACCTTAAGGATAATTATAGACAACTTGACCCTCATTTCTTTTGTCTGCCATCAAAATATAGAAATCACCAAAGCAGACCTCACTCAATATATCAGGCTTTCTATTGAAGGACCTCGCGCCCACTCTTTCATAACAAATTATTTTGACTAGAGTTCCATCAATTTGGTTCTTAGAATTGTTGTTTTGAACCAACACCAACCTCTTGTCCAATCATTAACCCAAAATGCTCGCATCATCCAACATATTCTTAGGACATTTGTAATACCCAAAGCTAGAGATAGGATACACATAACCCCAATCCTTTCTATTGTCACCTACCTAATCATGTCCAATACTATATTTGATGAAGCCAATTTAATTATTGAATATATCCGGAACATGACCCAAATTCTCCTTCATAGTACCTGCAGAAAACTCAATTTAGCCCTCGACCATCTTGTAGGATACATTCTTTACCACAAATACCAGTTAACCTATCTTGGAGAACCTGACAATGTCCCTATTTTTTATATGGATGCCTTCTTCTGTATCTTGTTTCATTGGGGCCAAGCACATGGTGAGCCAGATTTTGATGAAGAAGGAGAGGCTGCTCCAGTAAGGGAGCCTGCTCCTCCAAGAAGACTTGCTCCATAAAGAGGACCTGCACTTGCTTATCCTCATGATGACATCATTCAATGACTCGACCAACTAGAAACATAGCTTGTCTCTCATATCCAGGAACAACACGAACAACACGAGGAGGACATGCGATGGTTTAGGGAATGATTTTCTTCAATTGATCAATAGTTCGCATTCATCCATCACTTCTTTCAGCCACCTCCACCACCAGCTGGTCAGGATCCTCTTTTTTGACTAAGTCAATGACTGATATGTTCTAAGTTGTTTTCTTTGGTACTCATCTTTTTAGTGATGTCAAAAGGGGGAGAAGTTTGTCTACCTTAGTTAGTATGCCTTCTTGTTGCATATCATATTTTCTTTTTAAGTTTCTAACTTAAAATCAAATGTATGTTTTTTTGTTTATGTTTATGTTCATGTGTTTATTCATGTTTATTTAAAAAAAAGAAAAAAAAATTATATACTATCTTACCTATCGATAATATTATTTGACATCATAAAAAAGAGAGAGATTGTTGCAGTTTATAACCCCTAATATGAGATTTTAAAGATGACAAATATTGTTGATTGAATTATCTTATTATTCATTGAATATCTTGAATGTTATTCTTGTCTGTGAGTACTAACATTTCAGAAAAATTACATACTGCTCAAGACAACAGAAGACTCGAGACTAGGTACAATAGGATGTGAAGGAGCTATAACTTTGTATTTTTTCTTTATTTCTTGAGTCTAGCCACAAGAAATGTGTGCAAACTCATTAACCATGCACGGAAGAGTTTTTTTAAAGGGAAAATTTATTATTTTTTCTGTAGATTATAATGTATGATTTTAAATCATACTGTATGAAACATTGTGGCTCAATGGCTAACTACTGTGAACTAATCATACTATACGATTCATTTTCAATCCAAAACCTTAGCTGCCAGATTAATTTAGGCAAGTTTTTGAATCATTGAATTTTGAACTAATCGTACTATACGATCACATCGTACTGTACAAATATTTGGATACTTGCTAAAATGAACCCATGTAATTAATCAATTAAATCATGGATTAATTAATGATTGTTGATCGTATTATATGACCTGGTTCATACCGTACGATGAACTGAGGCTATTTTTTGTTATCCCGAATAATGTACCAGATGATCCCTTGATTTTTGAACTAATTATACTGGATGATGTATACTTCGTATTGAATGAATTGAAGATTTTAACTTATCATACTGTATGAGTTGGATTGTATTGGGCGATGAATAGAGATGAATTTTGGTCATCCCAACATTCATATTGTACGAACAAAAAAAGTTTACCACATCATACTCGATGATATTTTTATCATACTATACGATGTAGTTCAAAATATTTGTTTATTCGTACTCCTTCGTACCAGGTCGAAAGCTATTTTGAATGGATCATACTGTATGATCTATGATCGCACTGTATGAACAAAAATGGTTAAATTAAAAATCTTAGGGTTTCTTTGAGCCTGATATTTAAGTAATGCTTTTGTATTTTGAAAAAAAAGGAGAGGAACATGACAAAGGAAGGAAACTCTTGAGAGGGATCTGCTTGAAGGGATTTAGGGCTTATGGGAGGAAGTAGAAGGTGATTTTTTGAGGGAGAAGGAGTATGAGGGGATCACATGGTTTCTCCTAGCCAGCTGCATGCTTACTCCTCCAGTGGCCCTGCTAAATCTTATGGGAGCTCTCTAGGGGAGAGCCTTCAAGGTTAACATCCTCAAAGGTCCTCTGCCTTCTCCAGGAGAGAGAAAAATGAGAAGGTTTGATGTTGTCACTAGGAGGGTGACATAACATTTGGTACTCCGCCACACAGGGGAAGGTGAAAGTGAGTTTGTGTAAAGACTTCTCCGCCTTGCTGTGTGGACAGAAGGAGAATTACTTTTTTGTAGTGAAATTCCTAGAGTGAAAGATACTGGGGAGTGAACGTAGGTCGAGTGACTAAACCACTATAAATTTTTTGGTGTGCTTTTTCCATTTACTGCTTTTTTATTTTCGTTTTGCATCTTACAAGTGCTATAACTGCTTGGAGAGAATGTTATTTTAGAACTTTTTTTTGTGTGATTTAAAATTTCATCTCCACTATTACAATCTTGTTTTAATTATTAGCTTTCACTTTAAATTAGTTAAGTTAATTTTTTTTAAATTATAAAAAAGTTAGTGAAATTTCTAGATACCAATTGAAATTGCTCTGATACCAATTGAAATTACTAGATGCGCCAAGAGGGGGGTGAATTCGATGATTAAAAACTTCTTTTAATGAAAAGAAATCTCTTTTTATGAATTTCTGCGGAAGCGAATTTCATTCACAATAAAAAGATAGATAATCAAATTCATCCATGCAATTAACCACAATAAAAATAAATGCGGAAATAAAGTGCAGAAAAATAAAGGAAAGAACACACCAAGATTGTTATAGTGGTTCGGTCAAACCATGACCTACGTCCACTCCCCGGAGGCACCCTCCGAGTATTACACTAAACCTTTAGTGATTCTCCTTTAGCTCCCACAGCTAGGCGGAGAAGGCCTTACACAATCACTTCCACCTTCCCCGGTGCGGCGGAGGAGCCGGGTCCTTTGACACCAATGAGATCTTCTTCTTCCCAAAACTTCCTTCAAGACGAATCTTGAATCCGATGGTACTGAGGTGCAAGCTCGCCAGAGCAACCGTGTGATCTCCTTCACACTCCCTTGAAACCCCCTCCATGGATCTTCTCCCTCTCTCAAACTTCACCCTTTCCTCTCTCCCTTTCAAGTCCTCTCTTCAAGTTTTCTTCAAAAGAACAAACACACAATGGCTGCCAAAAGACTCTTACAAAGTCTTATGAGAGTGCTTAAATAGAGGGCTAAAAAAACCCTAAAAAAACTCAATTCGGGCGTCAAATATCGTACCGTACGATCTCAAGATCGTCC
>NW_021319746.1:142688-168071 GCF_001605985.2 Dendrobium catenatum | reverse complement strand
GATTAGGATCGTACAGTACGATTCGAACAACTTTTTAAATTCAAATCTTTGCCTACTTTAATGGATGGCGATCTTTTTAATTATAACAGATCGTACAGTACGATGTGGTGATCGTACAGTACGATTAGTTAAATTCAAAAATAAGTTTTCCAGGAAAAATAAAATATTTTAATTTAATTCTGTTACACCAGATCGTACAGTACAAAATAAATTCGTACAGTACGATGAACAGACAAGTTAAAATATTTATAATCATTTTTTGCTCCCTCTATGTGTGTGCATGATCAACAAACTAACATAAATCATTACAAGACTTGACTCAATAAATGAAAATTACAGACTCATTTAATACGACCAATTTTATGCAATCTTGAGCCTTGAATCTATAAAGAATGGTGCATGATGTACCTGAAATATTAGTCAACATAGAAAGACATATGCACTGCAAATACTAGGAGAAATAAAAGATTAATAAATATTATTTGTTATCATCAAAATCATAAACTCGGAAGCCCGAGTTGCAACAGTTAGAACTCCCGTTTAGACTTTATTCTTTATTTCAAAAACTACCAATTCACCCCCCCTCTTGGTGCATCTTAGACTTTCATCGATTTCATGAAGCTATCAACAAAGAAGCCTACCTTTAGTACAAGATTGTTGGGATAACTCCATCCAAAGTCATCAATGAAGAAGTCCTTAACTTTTAGGTTTTGAATCTCTTTACTAGCACCACACTCTACTTCATTCTGACCTTATATTTCCCTTTTAACTCTAAATTGGTCTTTGAATTTTTTTTTCTGTCTTAGAGTTAATATTGAAGGCATAACCTTCAATCTTTTGTCAATAGGAAAGCTATAGAAATCACCTATGAAGATTTTGACCAAAATCCTACATCTTTCCACTACTTTCCTCAAAGTACACTCCATTGCATTTGTTCTTGATTTTGACTGAACCAAAAAAGCTAACTATGAGTGATAATCTACTAAATAATCATGCTCCTTTAGTTTGCACCCTAGTTTAAGATGCCTATATAAGCTAGCAAATCTTTCACAATATAACCATTCCTAAAGCAGTTGTTAGGGTTAACATCACACCCCTTATGTCACTCATCACATATTTATTTATGACTGAAACTAAATTTGGTGCAGTGGAGTTTATTATCTATGATATTGAAAACTTGACATCCATTAGAGATCCAAGGAATAAACATAAGCAAAATCTAGCACTTCGAAACCACATAGCTTTTGTCAAAGAATCCCAATATAGCCTGCATTTAATGTGCCTCCTGATCACCTCCTAATATTTTACTCCAATAACTCTTTTCACATCCTCCATAGTGATAGATGCCACCACAGACATTATGTGGTGGATCTCGAGCCAGATGAGTGTTGACCTCATTTGTGTCATGAGTTTAACAAAACTCAAATTCAAACCAAACCCAGTTTCTTTCAAGTAGTGGTCACTCTAGGACCACCACTTGATTTTTTTTATCCAATCATAAAAAAAACTTAATTAATTTTCATTTATGTGGATGAATCAAAATTAGAACTACATTCCAATCCAGATTTTTAAACCAAAATTTAAGATTAAAGACTCATGTCTTGTAACCCTTTTGGGATGATTTTTTAATCACCTAAAAATCAAATCAAATGACCCCCAATTCATGATCTATGAATTGCATGCTGATTAAGCATATCCCCAGGGCCATCCCTCCTAAATTTAGGCCTTTAACCCTAGAAACTTGATTGAAATCCAAAGGTTATAAAACCTTTAAATTTTTAACAGCATATGCCACTAGACCTAACATCTTGTGGAATTTGACCTTGGGACCTTCCCCAAAATCTTTGAGCGTATACATAATCATAATTATGACATGCTAAACCAAAAAATTGAATCATTAATGAACTATAGCTGACCAAAAGTTGACCAAGGGTCCCACTTGACCAAAATGCTCTTTAAAGAGGAATTTGAAGTTCTCTCCAAACTTTAACATAGATAATGCATGTCGAACCTTGAAACCTTCTTTACTACTTTCTAAACACTCTTAGGAATACATTGAACTCAAATTCTAGTTTTGGAAATGCATGGTTGACCAAGTCAACACACATTAACCAAATTGCCCCTTAAGGGCTTAATTGGGCATTTTAAGCCAAATGACCATTCCATTACATGAGACCACCTATATTGGTCTTAAATCACTCATTTGAACTTGTTACACTCAAACTGAACCATTGGGTTGACTTGGTTAACCATATTAATCATAGTTGATCAAAACCAACAATATACCCGACTAGAATCTAATTCATTGACTTTTTAAACCAAATTGGCCACCTCACATCCTTCAATTGGACATCCTAATCATGTAAAATACTTCCATATGTTAAATCCCTCTTAATTTGACTTGGTCAACCTAATTGGAGGGGTTAAAACCCATTACATTTTCATATATTTTACTTAGACTCCAATCCCATGACTCCAAACATTTGGCCACTCACCCAAGCAACCAAATAAACCCATTGGATGCCTCCTCTACTCCATTGACTGGTTTGACTAGTCAAATGACCAACTAAGCTCTCAAATGTGCTTAGGTCAAGCCACCTTAAAAATCCTAACCCTCTGACAGACTAACTCAAACCTGTTGTAGAACAACCAAAATCCTTCTTAAAAGAACCATAATCCACCCCTTTAAACCAAGCCATGCCTTATTTTTCCAAATGAGGGAAAAAGCAAGTGGTCCCATCATCATATGAGCCAAGGGGTCTCTTCCTCCTACCCTCTCTTTGGCATTCTAATAGTTTTGAACATGTGGCAAGCATAAAATGGAGAGCCCAATTCAATCTAAGCTTATTCTATTCCAAACATTCTCCCAACAACCTATACTCCATATAACTATTCCTCTAGCTTCTCCAACATCTTCTCTACCTCCTCCCATCATTTGTCCAATATTTCCAAGCACATAAACCTTGTTTTAATGAAGAAAGAGGGATCTAGAGAGATAAAGAAAAATTTTCAATATAACTTTCAATCTAGCCATAAAAAGGCCATGAGGTATTCTACAAAATTAGAGAGGATATTACTAGGAGTAAAATGAGCCCAAGAATTCAAAAATCCATCCATTGGTTTGTGAGATATCTTAATTTTTTTTTAAAATTTTTATTTGAAACTAGTCAAAATCTATAATTCATGGAGCCTTAAAGCTCCAGGTATTGGAAGATTACGACACCATGAGTTTGTGTTTGAAATTTCTAAGAATTTTTTCAAGTATTTTGAAAGTTATGGCCATTTTTTAGTCTATTTTTAACTAAAAACCTTTATTTAGAGTTGAACTATCCGATCATGATACATGTGTGATCGTATGGTCTATAGAGTGTCAAACGTCAGCACTCATCCGACATATTGAACAACTGATCGAGCATCTTATCATGGGAGATGAAATGGCCGCATCTAGGCCATTCGTTTAACTCATAGTCAATCTAGTGGTCCATATGGACCGCTAATGTGGTTAAGTTAGTTGCTAGGCTTGCAACACCTATCCTAGATGTAGTGCAATGCCGCCTCCCATCACTAATTATTACCAATGTTTGGAAATTAAAGCGTCGACTATTTAATTCTTTAAATTGAATTACAAATTTAATTAAATATCCCGAAACTTCAAAAATTATAGTGATTTCATTTTTTCACCAAATTTGATGATTTTGGTGTCATTGGAAAGGTTTTAAGACAATATTTTCTAAAAATAATTTAATATATTTTGATAACTGAATTGTGAAAATTTTATATTTATTTGAAATAACTTTTTATAAATTTTCTCATAATCCAGAGGTCAAACTGGACCTTATTTTTGGTGAAATTTTTTTTGAGCATCTTAGGCATCTCTTGCAATTTTTTTATAGGTCTAGATGCTCTCAGAATTGTTGTGGTATGCATTTTTAAATTAATAGGTCCATGTAGACCTAAAATTTAGAAAATTCATAAGTCTCCAAATTTAAAGGATTTAGCTAACATTTTTCTATGGTGTGTTTATATATGTGTCATTATTAGATAAGCCAAAAATTGGACACATTGGAGAACTAGACACACCTAGGGAAAATAATTAAGTCTATTGTCTAGAAAACTTAGTGAATTTTTAGGAAATTCCACATACACCCAACAGGGGCGAGACTTTGGAACATTAAACTTAGTGATATCATACAACTTAGGTTCAAATTTTATAGAATTGGAGTTTATTAAGTAAAAAAATTAACTAGATAAAAAATTAGCCCCCCTTAAGGGTCTTGAAACTTTTAAAAATCTAATAAATCCAAATTAAATACAAAAATTATAAATAATATAAAAGTTATTCATAATTTAATCTTATATCCAAGAAAATCAAAATCCTTTTTATTGGACTTTAAAATTGATCTTACTTTAATAATTAAAGAATTCCAACAATTAAGTAAAAAAATTAAAAATTAATAAAAAACCAAATAAATTCTAAGCTCTTTATAGCGCTTCTATAGGTCATCCCTAGCCTTTGGGAGAGATTTCAAGAAGTTTGAAGTGAATTTGGTGAAAAGAATAACAAAATATCCTTAATTAAAAAATTAATTAATTCAATTAATGTCAAAACTCCAAAAATTCATAAATATTTCCAGAAAAGTCCAAATTAAGCAAAATAAAAGGCACTGTACTTTTTTAAGGGTTTAATATTTATTAAAAATATCAAACTTCTAAAAATCTCTAAAAATAAAAAATCAACTCTTTGGCCAATCATAGTTCAAACTAACATCAAAACTTAAAAAAATCTTAACTAATTATAGAAAAATTAAATCCAACAAAATTTGTGTCATTTTACACATCTCAGGTTCTAATATTTATCAAAATTACTGAAACTGTAGAACTTAATCTAAATCTTAAAGCAAAAAAAAGAAAAAAGAAAAAAGGCCCCTTTATATAATTTATAATTTTAAAAAATTAAACAAATGACTAAAGTTCCAGAAAAACATAAATCTAATCAATATAATCAGATAACCAACCTCAAAATGCACCACAAACACTTCATTAATGAAGTATTTATGAAGGACTACTTCGAGCTAGGGGACTATGTGTCCTAAGCATGCCTGGTTCCTTGAGCCCATTGTGAAAACATCACAAATGAATTTAATGAATTGCAATATAAAATTAAATAATCATTTATTAGTTTACCAATAATAAATAATTAATATAACTTCATCAAATAGGTTTTTAGGATGGACTATCTCGAGCTGTGGAGCTACATGTCCTAAAGAGGCCTAGTTTATTGAGCCCATTTTGACAACATCACGAACTAGTTGATGGAAAAAATTATTATTAATCTAATGAGTTAAATCAATAACCAATTAACTTAAAAATCATCAACCATTAATTTCAACCAATTAAATCTATTAAATAACCTTAGTTACTACTGGGTATCCTAGGTCCACGGGGCTATTAAATTTGCCTTAAGGAGGGTGAAATAAACCTCACAGACCTAGTTTAAAAAAATGTAGTAATCACTGAATAATTAAAATTCATCCTAAATGAATATCAAAATACTAATACTTTAACTTGAATTAAATCCCTTTTGACACACAATGAATAAAAAAGCACTAGAAAACTTCAACTATCTAGCATAAGACACATCCAAGCCACACAGCCTAATGCACACACTTTAGATGATTTCTTAGGACAACTACTTCTAGTTTTAGGCTAGGCTGATGTACTTTCTTTTTCTGCTACTTGTGTGTTGAGGTTTTCATAGTTTTCACTACATGTTGGTTGTAATGAATTGTTTGATATGCTAACTTTTATCATGCTAAATGTGATCTGGATTGATGGGTGATATATTTTCCTAGGTTAGGATGATTTAGATGCTAACAAAGTCTTATGAAGGAGGTGATGCTCAAGTAGGGCTAAAAAGGGTGGTGCTAATTAAATATGATTAATAAATTTTATGTATATGCTTTAAATGTTAAGCCCACTAAAAATCATAAGAGCATGGATAAGTGTGTTTTATGCTCAAATGAGAGCAATTGAGTAATTTGATATGTATAAATGCTTAGGATTTTTATAATTCTATATGTTAATTGCATAGGATAACCATGCATATTGTATTAGAGTTTTTTTATTTTCATATGTAATTTGAATTTCATGAGTTATAAAAGTTAATTTTAAAAGGGATATTATCTATCCAATTTGAAGTCAAAAGAGGAGGGAAACACCCCTTAGGGGAGAGTTTCCATTCATTTGGGGATTCAAATAGGATGATTTGAAAATTTAAAGAGGAAGCAAACACCCCTTTAGGGAGAAGTTCTTTCCATTTGGATACTTGGACTTGATGAATCCAAGGATCTCACACATGAGAGGAAGATAAAGAAATAAATACTTTAAAAAAATATCCCTTTTTAAAATTACTTGCATCATCTTTTGGATTATAATCCAGGTTATTGTTAATGGTACCTAACCACTTTTAATATTTACAGACTCCAGGTTGTAATTAAGTGACATTTTCCACATGAACTTTTATATTTACTGTATATATTTTAATCATGTGATTTGATTGTTGTGCTTACTTTTACACATTAGGAGTTTCATAAATCTTCCTAGGTTTCTTTCTTTCATGGTGATTTCATTTTAGCTTGTATTCGATTAGGCTCTTTAAGGTAAAATATTTTCTACTCATAACTAAATAAAGTATTTAGGTTGACATAGAAAGATAAATGGATTTAAGAAGTAAGATTGGGCAAGACATGGGTCTCAT
The DNA here is from genome assembly GCF_001605985.2 of Dendrobium catenatum. Taxonomy (NCBI): domain Eukaryota; kingdom Viridiplantae; phylum Streptophyta; class Magnoliopsida; order Asparagales; family Orchidaceae; genus Dendrobium; species Dendrobium catenatum. Next base: position 161,314 of record NW_021319746.1, on the reverse strand, counting down.
GCATTCATATTGAATCTTCTCTTCCTTTCTAGGTACCTTCTCTCCTAGGGGTCGTGGCTGACCACCTCACCTATTAGGGTGCAACTCTATCTGGGGGATGTAATGATATCTCAAGGGAAAAATCTATTTTTTAAGGTGAATTTTAAAACTACTTCATATCATTTATGTATACAAGGTCAATCAATATTCATTTCATTAGAAACTAATTTAAAGTTAATAAAATGTTAATTTCATTTGAGCATTAAATACCCCACATAAGTAAAGAGGCAACTTAGGATCTTCTATAGACATGAACTCCAATGCTTAAAAACATAAATAATTAATCTTACATCTATCGTATAACCAGAATCATAGTTTTGAAGCATTAGGTGGTTAGCTTTCTCGCCATTCCAGGCTGGGATAAGTCCGAATTTGTTTGCCTTTTAGCTAGATTTGGGTCACCATGGTTTGGTCCCAAAATAGGCTTAAGGTTCATGTTGGAAAAAAAGTTATAAGTTCCTAATTTTGGGAACATAATCCCAACATTCTAATAAATTGTCAACTCAAATTAAAATTTTGTCTAAATTAAAAATATAAAGCCAAACACATATGATAGATATGGGTGTTTCAGAATTATTTTAGAATCCCAAGGCATCTCCTACTATTCCTACATTATACTCCAAAAATAAGTGTTAACAATTTGATCCAATCCCATTCAGAATTCCAATATCATTCCTTTGATATCACTCCTTAAAATTAAAAAAAAGTATCACTATTTTAATTGAGAGTGATCATACGAAGCTCAAAACTTCATACATTGTAATTAAGTATGAAGGCTTGCCTTCATAGGAGATTCAGAGGCCCCTGGTCAATTTAAAATTTAATTAGTTTTCTTTAGAAAAATCAAGATGATCAATAATGATCATTATCATCATATTCAAATGATTGATGGTGGGTGATATCCTCCCCTTTTTAGAGAAATATATTACTAACTATCAATATGCTTTAGTATGAATAAATGATACATATATTGAGATTATTATAGTTAGATATGTGAATTTCATTTTGACCTTGTGGGGTTATATGTAGTTCACTACGATGGTTTGACTATGATAACCAATGATAAAGCATCTTAACTACCATAATCAAATGAATAATAAGATATTACATTGATTCTTCATAATCATATGTAATTCATCCCCAAATTTAGTTATGGTAGTTGGGATGAGACTTATAGTTTCATAATTTGAATCTATAAGGGAATCATATTGTTACCTTCCAAGGTGATATATCGTTCATAATGACGAGTTCAGCTACAAAACTAAAACATATTTAAAAGTCCATACGATTTTAAAAATTTCCAAAGAAATTATAATTAAAATTGCCTTTTATCTTTCTAACAAAATGAGAAAGCAAGCACACAAACAAATAAAAAGTTGCAACTCTGCTGAGAAATCTCTCTCCACCTTTAATAATGTTAGAAATTTTACTACATTAGTAGTTTTAAATACCTTAACACTATCGTTGCCATGTCCTAAGTCCTGAATGAGAAAAGTGGAGGGTTGCATTAGGTAGTCGGCATCTAGTATAAAACTTGTCGAATAATAATGACATGAATCATTTAAGAAATTGTGCTAATACTTGGGCGTCCCCTGGAAGCGACACATCGTATGGTCTGAATACAATGATAAGTGTGTAAGGTCCATTATACTGGCACCTGGGTGTTGTATTATATAGGCAAATGTTCTCACATCAAGGACAAATGTGGGCAAAGAAGCTAGTCCATAAAATTAAAATTAGGATATGAACTTAAAATATAGATTCCCTTATAGGAAAATTATTAGAATTAATAGATTTTATGATTCATAGGAAGATAAATATTCTTTGTATTTAAGAAACTAAATGAGTTGGAGAGAAGGCTAAAGAGATTGACAGTTTATAATTTAAATTATGATATTTGGGTATGAGTCATATCAAAAATGATGTAGGAGTGATTATAAATAATAGTTTAAAGGATAATATCATAAATATTAATAGAATTGGAGGAAGAAATATAAATTTAAAGATTATTGTTGATGCTAAGATTGTTAATATTATAAGTGCTTATGCTCCTCAAGTAGGTTTGGTTATGGGTTCAAAATTAAAATTTTGGAATGAATTATAAAAATTAATACAAAAGATACCTCTTGAAGAAAGAGTTTTTATTGCAGAAGATTTAAATGGACATGTTAGTAGAGAGGCAGTTGGTTTTAAGAGAATTCATGGTGACCATGAGTTTGGAATGACAAATGAAGGTGGAATGACTATTTTAGATTTTTCTTTAGCTTATAATTTTTTAATTGCTAATAACTTATTTAACAAAATAAATGAGCATCTCATCACTTATAAAAATGAATATAGTAAAGCACAGATTGATTATTTTCTTATAAGAAAATTAGATAATCTAGATTAGAAAGATTATAAAGTTTTTTTGACTAAAAATTTATGTACCCTATATCGATTATTAGTTTTGGACTTAAAGATAAAATGATAGTAAATAAAAAATAAAGTTAAATGATAGTAAAGGTTTAGATGGGGACATTTAAAGAATAAGAATAAAAATATTTTTGAGATTAAGATTTTAGATATTAAGATTTTATCCGTGTATGTGAATGCTAATATTATATGAGAAAAAGTGACTAGTGATATTAATATTATTGTAAAAGATATGGTTGGAGTATCAAAGGGAAAAGCTCTTAATGGTAAAAATAGTTGGTGGTGAAATTCAAATGTGTAAAAAAAGATAAGAAATAAGAAGTTTTGTTATAAATATTGGTTTAGATGTAAAAATTCTAATAACAAGGATATATATAAAGAGGCATGTAAGGAGTCTAAAAAATAAATATGTGATGAAATGATTTTAGCTTTTAATGATTTATATAATAGATTAGATACTAAGGAGGGAGAAAGATAAATGTATAAGTGAGCAAAATAATGAGATAGGAGTAGTAAGGATTTAGTTCAAGTGAAGTGTATTAAGGATGAAGATTAAAATGTACTTTTCTTAGAAGATTATAATCAAGAAAGGTGGATGAGATATTTTGCTAAACTTTTTAATGAAGATCATGAAATATGATTAAATTTAATGATCTTAGCACCCTAAATGAAAATAAAGATTTCTATTTTTATTAGCATATAATTAAAATAGAAGATAGAGAGGCTTTAAAGAAAATGAAGTATGGAAAAGCTGTTGGACCTTATGATATCCCAATAGACATGTGGAAATGCTTTGGAGATGAAGGAATTTCTTGGATTAGTAAAACTTTTTAATACTATTTTGAAGATTAAAAAGATGCCATATAAGTTGAGATTGAGTGTTAATTCTTATTTTTAAGAATAAAGGTGATGCACAGGAGTGTGCAAATTATAGAAGAATTAAGTTAATTTGTCATACTTTAAAAGTATCGGAACTAGTTATGGAGCGTAGGTTGCGGCGTGATATTAATGTTTCTAAAAAAAATTTGGATTCATGCCGGGTAGGTCTACTATGGAAGCCATACATTTATTGAGAGGTTTGATGGAGAAATATAGAGAGAATAAGGAGGATCTACATATGATATTTATTGATTTAGAGAAAGCATATGATAAAGTTCCAAGAGAAGTGCTATGGAGAGTTCTTGAAAAGAATGGAGTGAATACTGTTTATATTCAAATCATTAAAGATATGTTTGCAGGAGCTATTAATTGTGTTCAAACACAAGGTTGTTTGACCAACTATTTTCTTCTTTCAGTTAGATTACATCAGGGATCATCCTTAAGCCCATATATTTTTTGCTTTAGTTATGGATGTTCTCACTAGACATTTGCAAGAGGATGTTCCTTGGTGTATGCTTTTTGTTGTTGATATTCTTCTTATTGATAATACTAGAGAGCGAGTTGAAGGTAAACTTGAATTATGTGGGTCAACCTTAAAATCTAAAGATTTTTCTTGAGTAGATCTAAAACTGAATATATGGAGTGTAATTTTAGTACTAATAAATCTAGTGAGGGGATTGTGACTTTGGGCGATCAAGTCATTAGTAAGAGTACATATTTTAGATATATTGAATATATTATTTAGAGTGATGGTGAAATAGATGGGGATATTTTCAACATATTTTAGTTGGATGGTTGAAGTGGAGGAATTCATTGGACTTTTTATGTGATATAATAGTTCTCCTCAAACTTAAGGGAATTTTCTATAAGATAGTGGTTAGAATTGCAATGCTTTATGGTGTTGAATGTTGGACATTAAAAGAGATGCATAATACTAAGTTAAGTGTTGCACAGATGAGGATGTTAAGGTGGATGAATGGCTTTATCCTTAGAGATAAGATAAATAATGAACACATAAGTGTAAAGTTGGAGTAGCTCCAATGGAACATAACTTTAGAGAGAGTCACCTTATATGGTTTGGTCACATCCTTTACTAAGAAAATTTAATGTGACCAAACCTTCTGATGACCCTGTTAGGAAAGTAGAGGTATTAGATTTGACTTGTATTAAGAAAGGTAGAGGTAGACCTAAAAATACTTGGTTAGAAAATAATAAAAATGATTTTTATTTATTATATTTAAATGAGAATTTGGCTTTTAACATGACACAATAGAGAAAAAAGGATTCATATAGCTAACCCATGTAACAAGACAAATGATTGATGATGATGTTGTTGTTGCTGGTAGTTTTGACTACCTTCCTTCTGATTGTCCCTATATCGATTTCTTCTTTAGGTGAGTGTGGCCAACTCTAAAATAATAATAATAATAATAATAATAAAGAAATGAGTCAGAGAACCTCTAAGAAGGTTTAGGCTTTGACATCCCACCCCAAGTTAATTGGTGAAATGAGAGAGTCAAGGCAATATTTAAAATTTTCATGTCTATTTTGTGAACCCTCATGTTGGGTGAAAACTCATGTTGAGTTTCAAAATTTGAAGAAAACCCATCAAGTTTAGAATTCAAAACTCCTTTCAGAAAATGAATAAAATAATTGTTGGATATCTTTACCATATGTTACGCCACAATATTTCTTGTAGCTTAACATATGTAATGAAAATGCAAATTTCATTAAATCATAAGTGATTCTTGCAACTTACCATCATCAATTGAGTTAAATCTCCTATAACTTAGCGGATGTGATTAGAGTAAGCTTCATTCATGATTTTCAAATTTTGCTTCAAATCAACTAATTTAAATCACCTTCTCCTACTTTCAAAAAATCAAACACACTGAAATGGCATTTAAATTGATCTTCTCCCTAGACCGTGACATGTATTTTGAGGAATTAATCTGCAATAATTCAATCCAATTTGGGATGGGGTTCCAGACACTTAAGCTAATAGTCAATGGGAGGAAAATTATAGATATAGCTGCTAAGCATGAAAAGGATGCCCCTTAGTTGAGATTGTTGTTGGGTCTATGATTGACTCCCCCACTCCAAAAATGCAGGCTGTTGTCCCCCCCTGTGCCCACCTCATCCTTTACTAAAGAGGATAAGAGACAAAAGTCAGTGGTGGTGATTGAAACTACATCAGTGTATGAGATTGGGGAAATTTCTGGCACCCCCTTCATTAGTAAAAACAAAAGAAAAAACCATATGCGAAGTGCCAAAAAGAAGATTATTCAGGCAAGGAAGATGAGTGAACTAAAAATCTTAACTGAAGTAGAGGCAAGGTTACTGAAGAGTACCTATCCTGGCCTCCTCTCCCCTTTTAAAGGGGAGTCGTTTCCAGCCCCTTTCTATTATTGTTGTAGGGGTGGAGAGAGCTAGCAGGATAGCTTGCTCTAAACCATGTAAGGTAAATTAGCCCAAGGAGAAGAACTCCAAAGGAAGAGGATGTTAAGGAATATCATCCATTCAAGTGCTGCCTAGCTAGGTGAGACCAAAGAAGAATACATGAGACATCTGAAGGGGATGATCTCACACAAGTTTGAGAAGGAAAATTTAAAGGAAGAGAAAACTGAAGTAAGATTTTTGACACCATAGTATGTTAGAAAGAATAAGATGTATAAAAGGTGGCCAGCTACATCTATATTAGTTGATGGATATCATTGGTGACTCAACTCTTGTTTACCAAGATAAAGGAGATTATCCTCATTGGATCGTTGAAGGAAAATAATCACAATGGTAGGCCATTAGTCGATCCTTCAAAACTCTCAAAGTTGGACTCAATTTTAGTCAAGCCACAAGAGAAAGAGAAACAAAAAGAAAAGAAGGTTGTATAAGTAAAGGGCAAGAGGACTAAGTTACCACAAAAGGAAATTATTCCTAAAAAGTTCACCAAAAAAGAAGACCACCAACCACTTGTGATATCCTTAAGCTCCCTTTCAGGGGAGTGAGGGCTCCACCCCATTGGATGTAGGAGGATCTACTCCTCAGGAACCTCTAACACCTTATAGAGGATGCCCCACAATCCATTATGGATGACACCCTTGTGATTACTAACACTAGGATAACAAAAAGTTAAGGGGTAGTAGTTAGCATATATGATGAAGTGATTGATTAGATAATGGAAGAATCCCTTGATGCAGTAGAAGACCTTAAGTTATAGGACATTTTATGTAAGTTAGGTGATGAAAAATTAAAAAAATATGATGGATTATAGTGGATACCTGTCCATCAACCTTGAGTCAGTGGAGGGAAAACCAATTAGTGAGGAAAAGATGTTGAGCCCAGTAGACCTCAGCTAGGAGGATTCAATGGCAATTGATTCTAATTCAGATGTATAAATTAGGCTATGGGAAAAAAGATGAAAACATTAAGCACCTAGAGAAGAAATTTGAAGAAATGCAACGAAGGTTAGAGGAAATGCAAAGTGAGCTTGCCAAGAAGCAACAACCGTAACTCAAATAGTCGTAACCTATGATACATGTAGTGGGTGATCAGAGTGGAAAGCCAATATTCAAACCTAAAGATCCCTGAGCTAGCATTAGAAAACCCTCCGATCCCTATAACACTAGTCGATAAGGAATTCAAATAGATGATTAAAACCCATGTAATGGAGGCTTTAGCCCATTCCCAAGGGACCACATCTATTCCAATGGGTAGGACCTACCTAAGGAATATGACTTAGCTCCTTATCTCAAGGGCTTTATGCCACCTTATTTTAAAGTGTTTCATGGTGTTGAAAACTCAAGGTAGCATCTAGCCCACTTATGTGCAAGTTGATGCAGTGTAGGAGGGTTAGATGCTCTATTATTTTGATAATTCGTTAGTAGTATCTCTGGAATCAATTTGAAATGATATTCGAATATGCTGAATAGTTTGATGAGAACTTTTATTGAGTTGGAGGGTCTATTCTTAAAGAGATTCTTTGAAGCTCATCATCATGCAATCGTGAGTGATTTGGTAGTTAAGAATCTAAAGCCAGGAGAGTCTCTAGTTGAAACATCTTGAGATGGAGAAATTTCTTAATGAAATTTTAACCACAACGGTAAGAGCAATATGCTGTGGAAATTCTCTTGAAGAATATCCAATTGTCCATTGCTTTGCTTCTAAAATGGTTCACTATATCAACCTTTGAAAAGATACTCAATAAGGCAAAGACCTGCAAGAAAAGGCTTCTTAGATGTCATTCTTAAAGGATTCATCTGATGAGAAAAAATCAAATAAGCCTCCCAAATACTTTCAAAAGAGGACAATAATAATATTTATAGTTGATAAGTGGAAGAAATAAGCCAAAAGTTAGTCGAATGACCCTCAACTCCAACCATTTCAGGTAACCCATCAACCTACTAGGGAGCCTTACTTGATATCTTTTAATGAGAGATTGAAAAAATTCTATCTATTTAAAAGAGAGTCAGTAAGGAAAATCTTGAAGAGTCTCTCAAAGAAACCAAACTTTAGATCGCCAGAGGCCAAGAAGTTGGAAGAGGAAAATAAGAGGGATGATCCCAATTTTTTCCCCTGCAATCACATGTTGGGCCAATATCATAATTATCTGATATTTTGCCCCTACATTCACATGTTGTAATTTTTGCCCCTACCATCACATGATATTACCATCACATGTTGGGTCATTTCAGGAAAAAGAGTGAAAATTTTGTAGAGAAGAAACATGTTGATGATATATGTATTTAGGCAGTCGATGGTGGAATAAAACCCTATCCATACTGACACTATCTGACTTTTACTTTGCCCCATCAAAGGCAAAAGGTCAAAATTTAATGAAAAAAGATCCTTTTGCATATATTTTGATGATTAATAATGAGAATGAAGCATGAAATGAATCTTCCATAAAGAAAAGAACACATCAGTGATCAATTAGGATCCTCAAAAAGTTGATCCTTTGAATTTAACCTCTAAAGGAGGAGAAAAATTTGAGATCTTACCAGATAGCGACACCCCAAATTTAAATTTCAAGGGAGTCCTATCATGATAAAATTTTTAGATTCAAACTTCCCATCAAAAAATGACTTTGCATCGACTAAGGAGAGTGTAGAACCCATCACAGTGTATCCTCACGAGGAGATTATGGACGTACAACTTTGTAGTGGTAAAGTACTAACTCCTATGCTTCCAACCAAGGAAAAGGAAAAAAAATTTGTGTCTAATGATTCAATTCAAATTTCATCTCAGTAATTAAATCTTTCTTCCCGCCCACCAGGTCCTAATCATGATGTTCCTAAGGTTTATTATAAAGTCTTAGCTCATCATAGGAAGTTACTGGCTAAGTTGTGTATATATGACGCCTTGATTCTCCTGAAAGAGATGGGGGAATCTTTAATCAATGCACTTCTTGACCAAGAGATTTTCTTAGCTCAGTTAGCTACAACTTTGCAAAATGAATCCATATACTTCAAAGAAATCCTAAGGGTAATTTTTCTAATGAGGATCTACTCATGGAAACTATTGATCATAATAATCCACTTTACATTGTTGTAAATGTGGGAAATTTTAAATTATTCAAAGTCCTTGTTGATCCAGGTGAATCGATAAATACAATGAATGCAAAGCCTTTCGCATACTTAAAGTGGACACTTGTAAGCTTACAACCAATAAAATGGTGTTATATAGTTCAATAAAAAGGGTGAGAAGGTTTTAGGTTCAATCACACTCCTATTAGAGATAAGAGAATTAAAATAGAAGGTATATTTCACATAATTGATTAGGTCACGTCCTTTAACACTCTTCTAAGTTGACCTTGGATCCATGAGTACAGAATGGTTCCATCTACCACACACCAATGCATTAAGTACCAATGAGATGCATTGAATACATGATTACGGGTGATCTATAATCATTCTTTATTCACGTGATTGGGATCTACAAAGATGCCGCATACTGTTACAAACATGTTTTTAGATTATGATGATAGCAAACATATCTTGCTTCACTACGACTGCTTTTTTCTACTGACTTTTCAGGACTCAAAGATCGAACGAAAATTGGAATCAGCTCAAGATGGGGTAGATTAGGGTTGAGTTAGTATGTAATTTTATTTTTTCTCTCTTGAGTCAATTGTAATCTTTTGTGTGACTAATGCAAAGTAACCCTACACACACACACACACAGTTGAGAGACTTAGAAATTCTATTTTTACTCAAATCGGCTAGGATGATATTTACGTCATCCTGGATGATCTGACTTAAAACAGAAATTCTAATTAGGGGTTCTTAATTAAGGAAGCCATCATTAGCAAATCGGCCTGGACGATACGTGTATCAGCCAGGACGATAGAATCAAAACAGAAAGAAATTGCTGCTATAAACAATTAAGGTATTCTGTATTTTTGGAAATCGGCCAGGACGATCTTGGATCGGTCTGGACGATATTCAAAATTATGCCTTAATTAATCAGACAAATCAAGGAAGTAATTAAAGATGATTGATACGATCACATCGTCCTGGACGATCGCAGGATCGACTAGGATGATCTATTCAAAAACCCTTAGTTACTCCTGGACGATTAATATCGGCCCGCACAAATTTAGGGCGATACTCTGGACGATTTTCCTCTGATTTGAACTGATCGGCCTGGACGATCGTGATATCATCCGGGACGATCAAGCCAATTTTCAATCGTCCAGTTTGCATTCAGGGTAATGCTCTGGCCGATCTTCTGAGATTTGTACTTATTGGCCAGGATGATGTCCATATCATCCTAGACGATATTGTCAACAACTTGCAATTAATGAGCTCCTTTGAAGCTCTTCTATTTAAGAGTTCTTGTTCAATATTTTTGTGATCCTTGGCTGCTGTCTTGACCTGAGAAAACCTAAAGGAGAGAGAGAAAGAGAGGGAGAGAGAGAGAGAGGATCTTGTGAGGGGGAGCTTGTGAGGGGATTCACAAGGGTTACTCCAAGCATTGTTCCACTTCTTCTTCCCTAGAGTCTCTTGTACTTGGAAGGGTTGGGAAAGGTAAGTTCCAACAAGTGATCGAGGTTCTTTGCCTGCTTCAGGAGGAAGCAAAAGGAGGAAGGTTCTCTGCCTTGCCGGGTGTGGAAAAAAGAGGTGTTTGTAAAGGCTTCTCCGCCTAGCTGTGGGGGCTAAAGGAGAGTTACGATTGTAGTGCAATACTCGGAGGACGCCTCCGGGGAGTGCACGTAGGTCAAGTTGACCGAACCACTATAAACCCTTGTGTTCTTATTTTTACTGCTTCCGCATTTATTTCTTCCGCACGTTATTTCTTTGTGGTGATTTGGTTTGTATTTGTGCTTTGCCTAAAGATTTTTTTTTAAAATACCAATTCACCCCCACTCTTGGTTAGCCTTGGGCCAGTTCTATAGGGCTTAACATCCCTAACGAACTTTCACATACTATGCACCTAAAGGGTCTACTACTTATCCTAAAAATAAGATCATAATCAAAGAGGAGAAAATGAATGAAGAAAAATAAAAAAAGAAGAGAAGGAGAAAAAGAGGAAAGAAAAGAAAGAAAGAAAGAAAAAGATAGTGAAGATGACATCGAAAATTTTCCTCTATTTTAACCATTGGCGGGATTTCCGCACGGTATGGATGGCCGTCCACCGACGGACAGTGATGGCCAGAATGAATCGACTGCAATCCCCAAGTCATCTCGCAGCTTCTTCAACGTCACTATTGCTTCATGAGATGAGGAATTTCCAAGACTAAATCGTATTAATGCACCTCTTGTCATAAGGGAACCATTGAAGTCTGTTTGCAATTCTTCTCCTCCACTTTCGAGGAAGGGCAAAGGGATAATTGTGCAGGACACTTCTTCGAAGAAGAAAGAGGAACATAAGCAATCAGAAAAAGGATCTTCATCGTCCAATATGAAATTACTGGTGAAAGGGTTCATCTCTAAACCTGAGGTAATGATGGTTGGAGCTACTTCAGTCCAATCTAAGGAGGATATGCTTTCAGATGTTTATTTTAATGTCCGATCTGAGCCTAATGATGGAAATGAACGGAGATCAAATACTATTGAAGAAGCTAGAAGGGAAGATTCATAGAAAAATCCATGGAATAAAAGACCTTATATTAAGGTTGATGTATCAAAAATTGAGAATTCCTTGACTGAAGATGGGATGGCGGTAAAGTTATTTGAACCAAATGTGGAACTCAATTCAAAAAAACTTTAATTATCTATGGTGGTCAAAGTATTTGGGGATTTCAATTCATTCCAGGTGATAGCTGATGAACTACGATGACAATGGGACAAGTACAGCAAATTCCATCTCACTGTTCTGGGCTCTGGATGATTTTTGTGCTCTTTTTTCTCTACTGAAGTAGTTGAGGAGGTGCTATCAGGTGTCACATTGTGGGTATTGACAAATGGAGCCCAAAATTCTACTAATTCATTGAAAGGTTTGTTTTCTCCCATTTGGATGAGATTACCCAATCTACCTTCGTATAGTTGGGATGAAGTAAATGTGGCAAGAATAGCTTCTTTGATTGGAGTCCCTATTCTCATTGATGGGGACATGTTTCAATGGGAGAGGAGGGAATTTGCAAGGGTATGTGTGAAAATTGATCTTGATAAGCAATTGCCATTGGGAGTATGGGTCGAAGGCTTACATGGTCGCTTCTTTCAAAAAGTAGAATATAGAAAGTATCAACTCCCTGTTTCAATTGTGGGAAGTTGGGAAATCTTAACAAAGCTTGTGTTCTAAAGAAAACTATGGAAAACGTCAATATGGTAGAGAATAATCCTTCTACTTCAAAGGCTCAGTTGGATGATCAGACATTCCCTAAGTCTGATGAAGTATTGTATGGTCCATGGATGCTGGTTAATAGGAGAAGAACAAACTTTTTCAACAAAGGAGCTCAAAAAGTGGTGAAAACGACAAAAGCTGGAGTCATTCCAAGTGCTAAACAGGTTTACAGGAAAGTAGAACCTGTAAAGGTGAATCCTATACAAAAAGAAGCTGTTGAAGTTTTTTTGAAGAGGTCTTCTAATCCACCTGATACCAGGATTGATCAGGACACTCAGGATCAATCAAGGATGGTAGTTAACTCTACTCAAATTGTTTTAAAGGAGAAAGACGGTAATTCTTTTGATACTGTTATGAAAGTAGACAAAAATATTAATATCCTGACTTCTATTAGAGAGGAGGATAACAATATGGATCACAAATCTGAAGAAAATGTGGCTGAAGCTGATTTATTAATTGAAGAAGGAGAGCTGACTGAGGCTCATTATGTCGAAGCTGAAGGTATGGATTTCGGTCCATAAAATGTGCTTAAGAAACCAATCAAGGATAATGTCTCTTTTAAATGTAAAGAAGGATCTGATCTGGCCACTGATGGTTATAAACCAAAATTGCTTAAAGAGTTAAGGTCCTTGGGACCTTTGAAAACAGACTCTAGAATGAAGAAGGGGTTGATTAAGAAGAGGAACGGGGGTCCTTCCCCCTCTTGGAGATAGATGAGTTCCTTAGCCTTTGGAATTGTAGGGGGGCAAACAAAAGAGATGCCTCCTTATATTTGAAGGACTTTGTGAAGGAATGGGACATTTTCTTTGTGGGGATAGTTAAGACTAAGATTTCCAATCTTAGTAGAAGTGAATTCAACAAATTAATGGGAGTAGAATGGGATTTTTCTATGGTTCCATCAGCTGGTATGTCTGGTAGAGTTCTGGTTATCTGGAAGATGGAGGTGGCTACTTTTTCTCTTTTGGAATCCTCTAATCAAGGAGTTGTGGGGAGCTAGATATTGGTGACAAAGGTAGGTGGATTGTTTCCACTGTTTATGGCATTCATAATGTTCTCAAAAGAAGGAAGCTTTGGGAGATGGTGGGTAGGCAATCCTCTTTAGAATCACCTTTGGTGGTTGGAGGAGACTTCAATTGTATTATTTCTCAAGAAGAGAAAAAAGGTGGGAAGAAGTTTAGATTCTCCCAAGGGCCTATGGAGATGAAAAACTTTATGATGCACTATGATTTGCATGATGTGGGGATCATAGGTCCTAAGTTTACTTGGTGTAACAACAAAAAGGGAAATGCAATAATCCTTGAGAGATTGGATAGATGTTTACTCAATTCAAAAGCTTTGGAGAAGATCCATACTACCTCGGTGAGACACTTACCAAGGGTTGCTTCTGATCATTGTCCCATTGTTTTAAAGGTTATTAATGGTGTTATTGCTCATAGCAAATTTTTGAGATTTGAAGATGTATGGCTTTCTTATCCGGCATCCTCGATTGTTGTTAAAAGCTCTTAGAACAAGATGGTTGATGGTGATGCTATGGAAGGACTTAACAAAACGTTCTATAGATCCCTTAGAGCTTTATTCTTTTGGAGTAAAGCCAAACACAAAAATCTGTTAGAACTCAAGGAGAATCTAAAGAAGGAAATTGAAGATTTGCAAATTTCTGAAGCCAAATGCAGCAACATCTATGGAGGTTAAGGGCTAAAATCAATTAATTAAATGTGACTCTTGCTAGAATGAGTACTTGGTGGAGACAAAGGGCCAAAGTGAAATGGCATAATGAAGGAGACTTAAACTCTAATTTTTTCCATGCTTATGCTAATGGTAGAAGGAATGGAAACATCATCAAGAAAATAAAAGATGAGGAAGGTAATCTTGTGGAGGATGCTTCGGCCATTACAGATGTTTTCTTCAATTATTTTGGGAAAAAATGGAGACAAAGGGATTGCATTTTGAATGGATGGCCGAATCCAATGAAAATGCTCAATTATGATGAATGTAGACTTCTTGATCAAGATTTTACTTTTGAGGAAGTTGAAGTTGTGGTTTCGGATGTTGGCTATAATATCTCTCCTGATAAGGATATCATTTCTTTCTCTTTTATTAAAGCATATTGGAAATTGATAGGAGGAGATGTTTGGAGAGCTATTCAACTTTTCCTTACTTCTAGTAAAATGTGTGCTAAATGGAAGGAGACTTTGGTGGTGCTTATTCCCAAAGTAAAAAAATCCTCTTCTTGCCTCCAATTTTAGACCTATTAGTCTCTGTTTGTCCATTTACACGATTATTGCTAAAGTCTTGTTGAATAGATTGTTGAAAGTGATTAACTCTTTGGCGTTGGATGTTCAATCGGCATTCATCAAAGGTAGAACATTATCTGATCATATCCTTCTTGCACAAGTTGTCTTTCACAAATTTAGATTCTCTAAATCTAACATAGGGTTTGTTGCTATTAAAATTGATATGGAACAAGCATACGAGATAGTATGGCTTGGGATACACTTAAACAAACTCTTCATTGTTTTGGTTTTCCTTGGAGATTTTCTAAGCTTCTTATGGAATGTGTCATTGATCCTTATTTCTCTATCATTATTAATGGTGTTGGTTCTGATTGGATCAAAGGGAAGAGCGGCGGCTTTAGACAGGGCTATCCTCTTTCCCCCTACCTTTTCATTTTATGTTCTAAACTTCTAACCAATGCCTTTGAACAAGAAAGTAGAAATCTTGGAGTTAGATTGAATCCTTTGGCTCCTAAAATAAGCCATCTTATGTATGTAGATGACGTTCTTATTCTATCTATAACAAAGGTGGATGAGCTGAAGCAGATTCAAAATATTCCCAAAAAATACTGCAACTGGACGGGTCAGTAGATAAACAAGGCAAAATATGTTATTTTGTTTGGTAATTCAGTGGCCATAAGATGCAAAAAAATGTATCAAGAAAATTATGAATTTCAAGGAAGTCAAGGAGCTGCAATACCTGGGTGTGAAAATGACACTAAGGAGGTTAAAACATAGTGACTTCCTTCATTTACTGGATAAAGTTTCAGCTAAATTGAATGTGTGGGGAAGGAGATACATTTCAGCTCCAGGGAAATTTGCTCTCATCAAATCTGCTATTCTATCCATTCCATGTTTTTTTTCGACTCACACTTTAATTCCTTTAAGCATCTTGAAGGAATTAGATAGACTTTGTAGAGATTATCTCTGGAAAAATGAAGATGGCAAACCTGGTATGCACTATGTTGCTTGGGATGACCTTTGTTGTCCAACAAATGCTGGAGGTAGAGGGGTTCTATCAGCTATTCATTCAGTTGAACCTCTTAGAGCTAAGTTCATGTGGAATTACTATAAGAACCCAAACTCATTTCTCAACAAATCATTGAAAGCGAAATATGGAAGAGATGTTATTTATGGTGAAATTAAAAGATTCAATTCCCCTTCTTGGAAAATTCTGATCAGCGGTGCTAAAGCTTTAAACCCAATTATCAGATACAAGGTGGAGACATGAAATACTATTAGAATTCTTGAAGATTGTTTGATATTAGATAGAAGATTGGAATTATGGCCAACTTTCATTGTTACAGTCGAAGGTGAATTCCCTAAGCTGGAAAATTTTATTCTTAATGGCCATTGGAATAATAAGGAGCTGATGAAATATTTTGGAAAGGAGTTGGTAAAGATAATTTTACAGATTAAACTGTACCCAGAACTTCCAAATGATGAGTTGGAGCTTGTTAAATCATTTACTGGAAAAATGATAGCTGCTATAGCAAGAACCAAATTAGAGGATATATCAGATTCATGGAGCTGGTTCAAAAAAATTAAACTGAATCCACGGGTTGAATGGTTCTGGTGGCGTTTATGGAGAAATGCTATTCCTTCTAAAGAATTCCTGATATCCAAAAGATTGGCAGAAGATAATATCTGTCCTAGAGGATGTCATCAAGTTGAAAACTAAAGGAAGCGATTGGATTGGCTAATAGATGGGGATTTTCTCTTCCCCTGTTTAACTCTTGGACAGATTGTTTCATATATATGAAAAACATGTTGAAGATAAATTTATTTGCTGAAAATTTATATTGCACAATAACATTCTTCTCTTGGAAGAGTAGAAATAAAATGATTCATGAAGGAAAAGAATCTGGAATTTCTTCTATTGTTTCTAATGCCATCAGCACTACTTCTATTGCTCTAAAGTTTTGTTCTATTCAGGACCATTGGGAAGCTAATCGATCTTTTAGACCGTTCTCTAAATCTTGGCATCCCCCTCCCCCCGAATGGATCAAAGTGAATCTTGGTGCAGCTTTATTGAGATCCAATAAAGTGGGTATTGGTGGAGTTTTCAGAGATCATAAAGGTAAATTTCTCCTTGCTTTTGGAATCAAATGTACTCATTGGGACAATGGAGCTTTGTTGCTTTTAGCATTTCAAACTTTAAACAAAAACATCAAGGATTGGATGTTGGATTCGAAAGGAATTATACTTGAAGGTGATAGCATCAATGTGATGGACTATCTAAAAGCTAAAGTAAAGCTACCATTCCCGATCAATGATGATAGGTATGAAGACTTTTCTTTTCTTAAAAAGTTTGATTATTTCTTATTTAATTGAGTGGATAGAGATTGTAATAAGTTAGCAGATTGTTGTGCTGACTTGGCTTTGTTAGGTGATTTTATTTGGGAAGACACTAGCTCTGATAATATTCCTCCTTACTTCTTGTCTTTATTAAAGGAGGAATGTGATAGCTCTACTATCACTTAGTAGTTTGTAGTAGGGGTTTTTTCATCCCCCTTTTTTTTGCTTTAATGCTATTTTGCATTTTCAAAAAAAAAAAAAAAGAAAAAAAAGAAAAAAAAGAAGATGACATCAAGGGAGTGATATTTAGGCCTCCAAAAAATTTTCCTTAAAGAGGTGGGATGGTGGCCCAAAGAGTATGTGATCGAAGCTGTGCTTCACTTGAAAGGACATCCCGATATATATTGATTTACAGTTTTGGATGATGACTCGAAGCTACGAGGTTAAATAATTCCTTTTGATTACAAAAAAGATAAACCCTCAACCAAAATTCAATCTCACTTTAGAACAAAGTAGTGATCTAGAGGGTGAAACTCAAAAAGTTCAAATTAATGAGCATGAATTAACTATGTATGAAGAGCTAGGTAGGAGAATTGAAGCCTTAACCTTAACCCCACTATCTGCTGGCAGGGTTACAGGGCTAGCAAGTAAGGACTCTATTACTTTGGATAGTGAAGTAAGGAAAGTCCAAAAGTTTTTTGCTGGCCCCTCCACCTCAAGGAAGGAAGTTGATGAATACCTTGAGGAGAAAAATTTTAATGAATTAATGAAATTACCTCTTGGCTACTTTCTTGTGTGCGTAAAACCTACTAGCGGGCGATGACTCATATATTTGATGATTTGATACATCAGAAGGACGAGTGCTATGTAGATGACCTTGTTGTTAAAAGCCATGGCCGAAAAGATCACTTAAAAGATCTCAGAATTGTATTTGAGAGAATCAGAAAGTTCGATCTGAAGATGAATCCTCTCAAATGTGCTTTTGGGGTCTCCTCCGGCAAATTATTGGGGTGCGCCACCGAGGAATTGAGATCGATCCCAACAAAATCAAAGCAATCATGGAGATGCCACCACCAAGGAACCTTTGACAGCTTTGCTCGCTGCAAGGGCAACTGGCTTTCATTCGGAGATTCATATCAAATCTATCGGGTAGGTGCCAGCCATTTCAAAATTGATGAAGAAAGATGTTCTTTTCAAGTGGGACGAAGAATGTCAAGAGTTGTTTGACAGCATCAAGTGATATTTGTTGAATCTGCCTATTCTTGCAGCGCCAATTCCAGGAAAGCATCTTATACTGTATACAACCGCACAAAAGAGTCCCTTGGAGCACTATTGGCCCAGAATAATGAAGAAGGCAAGGAAAATGCGCTCTACTACATCAGTCGAAGGTTGATTGGAGCAGAAAGCCGCTATTCTCTTATTGAACTGATTCTCCACTGAATGATGATTTGCACGATGAGCAAATAATGCAGGTCGAGGAGAATGAAAAGCTACCATTTTGAGAGATGTACTTTGATGGTGAAGGTGCTCTGATGACACTTAAAAGTTTGTTAGGGATGTTAAGCCCTTATGAACAGGCCCAAGGCTAACAAAGAGAAGAGGTGAATTGGATAACTTTAAAATCAAAGATAGAACTCAAACCAAAATCACCACAGAAATCAAAGTACAGAAATTAAATAAAGCGGAAGTAATAATAAGAAAAAAGCACACCAGATTTATAGTGGTTCGGTCAAACCTTGACCTACATCCACTCCTTGGAGGCACCCTCCAAGTATTGCACTACAAAAGTGTCTCTCCTTTAGCCCCCACAGCTAGGTGGAGAAGCCCTTACAAAATCACTTCCACCTTCCCCGGTGCGGCGAAGCCGCCGGGTCCTTTGACACCAAAGAGATCATCTTCTTTGGTGAACTTACCTCGAGACAAGACTTGAATCCGATGGTACTA
>NW_021319746.1:136948-141606 GCF_001605985.2 Dendrobium catenatum | reverse complement strand
TGGGCTCATTTTATGCCTCTTGTCAATTTGAATGGTGCTCTTTGCTCATCTTTTGATTTTTGATACACTTTTGTGTATATTTTTCAATTTGGCGTAATTACGCATTTTTTATTTTTGGCATCATTGACCAATTTTTTTAATATGCTACCTTTCTGAAATCTTAAAAAATAAAAGTAAACCCATCCTATTGATAAAGCGAATTCTTGATTAAGAAAATTATGAGTTATATTCAACAACTTGCAAAAGATTCCTATGCGATTAGGAAGTAGATTTTTCATTTTTAGAAAAGTGAATGTGTGTTGATTTTTTTAAAAAAAAAACTTTCACAAAAACAAAAAGTTTCAAAGAATAAAAAAAAAAACATAAAAATAAAAACACAACATAAAAACATGAAAGGCTTTTAACCATTTTCTCTCTCCTGGTCCGATGCTTCAGAAACCAGATCTGCCCATTAGATTTTTTGCCTTTCATTATTTTCCCAGGTTGAATTTTGCTTTGCCTTGCCCTTTTCTTTCGTAGGAAGAATTCTTAAATTAGAGCACTGATTTTTCATATGTTCAGGCTTCCTGCATCGAAAGCAAATAATATCAGAAGAAATATGGACATCCTTACCACTTTTACCATTTTTCAACTTTTTTTAATGCTTAGGTGAGCTTTGTAATTTGCTTGACACGTCATTGCCTTCGTCACCAACTAGGCTATCTCTTTCTGTATCTGCAGCTTTTAGAAGAATAGTTTCACCTACAACCAAAATTTTTTGACCCAAACCTTGCTCGTAGGCAATGAGTGAGCCAATCAAATTATCAATAGAATACTCATTCAAATTTTTTTAATTCACAAATAGCAATTACTTTAGCATCAAACTTGTCCAGTAGACAACGAAGAATTTTGTTAACTTTTTCAAAATTTGAAAAATCTTTTCCTAAAGCATGCAATGAGTTTATAATTTGAATGAATCTGGTATGCATGTCTAAGATGGTTTCATAAGGTTTCATGGAAAATAATTCAAAATAGGATATAATAGATTTTCCCACTAAAACCCTCCAACAATCAAACTTAGCTTTTCCTCTAAGATCTCATTAAACTATCTAATGGCTCTGCATCCAGTTGGACCTCAGAGCAAATACCACGGAACTTCCATTTGCTTCCCTCCGATCATAGTCTCCAAAAATCATAAATATATTAAATAATTAGTGTACTTAGTTCTATGAAAAGTAGAAATAGAAAAATAAAAGCAAACACAGCATGAAATAAAAAAACACCAAGCATACCAGTAGCCGATATATTTTAGGTCTAGGAAAAAGTTTTCAATAGAATCCCACCATGGATAAACTTTAAAATTTGCTGTTTACCCAAAAGATCTCATTAAACAAACAAACGATCTGCATAAAAATCAAAATCAGGGGTAGAGTGATGTCAAACTTGTCCTCCAAGAAAAAATTAGAGAAAACAACCGAGAGACCTCTTTTCTACTCCCACAAATAATAGTTTCCATAAACCAGAGAGCCCTTGGTCCATAATAATTGATGCAGGTTGGGTCTCATAAGGAGATTTCCCAGCTAGGGAAGGAGATTCTTGATAATGTTAAAGATAAAGTTATATTGAAAGAAAATGTGGGATGTAGTTTCAGATTCCTCTAGACAAAAGCAACATTTAGTTCCACTTGCAATCCCACAAGTAGCTAAAACTTCCGCAGTTTTGAGACCCCCTTTGAAAGCCATCCAAGCAAAGCTCTAGAATCTTAAAGCAGTTTTTTTATGCCAGACAAGCTTGTGCAAAGAAACTTTGTCAAGAGAGGCGTATAAAAATTCCTGGAAAGTGTGAAATTTGGGGTTCTAGGCATCCAACCAAAGGTGGTTTTCCAAGGAATTGTTAATATGTATGGTACGAATGACAGAAGAAGTAGAAATATCAAAACTGTTAGGTAATGTCCAATTTATATCATTGATAACCATAGAAACTTTCCAATTAGACATATAGGTAAAGTCCTGCAGCTTCTGCCTTTCATTCAATAAATCTACCACAGATTTTCCATTGAACCAAGGGTCCCATAAGATGGATAAATTGTTACTATAGTGGACAAACAAAGTAAGGCAATGTTTAATAGAAACAAACTTGTTGTAAAGGTAGCTCCAATAAGCGAAGCTTTTAATAGGCAACAAGTTCCATAAAGAATAATATTTTACTCTCCACCAGTCAAAAAGAAGGCTGCTTTTATTTAAAAATCTCCTGATCATCGAGCAGGCAAAGTTGTGCTGAAGGCAATAAATGGATGGGATACCCAGTCCACCATTTTTTTGGGAATGCAAGTGTTTTTCCAGGAGATGGTGTGGATTTTCCTCATATTAGTATCCCCAAAATACAGGAATCTAGAGCACAAAAGGTTAATGAGTTTGCAACATCCTTTAGGCAAGATAGAATCTCTATTCCAATAAGTCAACGTGTTGCTTATGGAGAATTTGGGAAATTGAATCCTACCAACAAAGGATAGAATTTTCGCCTTCCAACCAACAAGAGAAGAAGTTACTTTTTGAATCAGAGGTTGGAAATCATTGGTTTTATCAAGTTTTTTTCTGCAAGCTCTGCTAGGGCTTCTTGCCCTAGGTTTTGGCTTACTCCTTCTCCCCCCCTCCCCTCGCTTCATCCTACCACCTATCTACACCGCTCCTGTTGTCTCTCCGTTGGGTTGGAAAAATCTTCTAACCACAACCCCTCAAGTTTCAACGGAGTTTTCTAATTCCCTAGCTTTTGTCCACACAAAATCTCACAGCCCAATTTACCAATGATCAATTCCTTGCTGGAGCTCCTGAATGGTAACTCTCTCTTGTTGGATATTTAGTAGGCAAAAGATCGTTCTACGAGGCTTTGTTATCTGTTATCAAAAGGACATGGCAACTCAAAGGAGCTTTCTCTCTTCTAACAATGGATGATGGTTTCTTCCTCTTGAAATTTACAGTGATTGAAGATTATGAGCTTTCCTAGATAGGAGGCCCCTAGTTTTTCTTCGAAAATCCCTTCATCCTTCAAAAGTGGAGTCTGAATTTTGTCACCAAGTGTGAAGAGTTCTCGTCGATTCTTTTTTGGATTAAAATTATGAAATGTCTCCTCTCCTGCTGGACACTGGAAGGTATCTCTAAACTTGCTAGTTCTGTTGGAATCCCTCTAGCTGTCGATGCTCTCACTGCCGCCAAAACCCGTTTAACCTTTTCTAGAGTTTGTGTGCAAATCACTAGCACCTCCACTCTCCCAGATGAAATTTTCTACTCTGTTGATGGTAAAACTTCCCTGCTTAGAATCCAATATGATTGGAAACTGGACCACTGTTCTCAGTATGGTTCCATCATGCACCCCCCTTCTCTATGTCCTAAAAACCCCATTCTTCCCTCTAACACAACTTCCAGACCTCTGGGTAGAAGCACCAGTCTCAAGCCACAGTTCACCTCTCCCCCCTCCTCCCGTCTAACCATCCCCAAACAACCGCCACCTCCCAAATTGGGCACCACCTCATCTAATCTCCATTTACTTCCCAATCCTCCTCTGGGTCCTCTAATATACCGAATCTAAATTCCCATTCAGGAGAAATAACTGAGCCTCCTCTCCCTACCTCCCCTCCTAAAAACCCTTCCATAATAAAAACCAAAAATCAATTTGAAGCCCTTTCAGAAAAAGGGAATCTAGAACAACTTATCACTACAACCCAAATCACAAATAACTCACCAAACCTTTCAAATCCTAATCAAAACATTCCACCGCAAACATCAACCCGTAGTCACCAACCCACCATTCCCACTCTCACATATTAGTCCTCCTCAACCTCTA
This sequence comes from Dendrobium catenatum, assembly GCF_001605985.2. Lineage (NCBI taxonomy): Eukaryota > Viridiplantae > Streptophyta > Magnoliopsida > Asparagales > Orchidaceae > Dendrobium > Dendrobium catenatum. The sequence goes on along the minus strand of NW_021319746.1, from coordinate 137,787 downwards.
TATCAAACACCACAAAAACCCAATAAATCTCTCAACAAAATCAAAAGCAAACTAGAGGCAAGCAACCTAAAAAGGCCTCTACCCCAACCCATAAATGTCAATGACCTTACCTAATATTATAGCCTGGAATATATGTGAGTTTTATAACCCTGACAAAGTCTTACGCTGCAAATAATTAACCCAAAAACACAACCTTGACATCCTCTTTATCCTTGAAGCTAAAATATCCACTAGTAACCTCTCCAATCAATGATTTCTTGCCAGCTACAATGTGTTCCCTATGGAAGCCTCTTCCCATAATTTCCAGCACTATAATCTAGGGCGTATCTGGATTAAATGGAATGTAAACGCTATTAATTTCATCCCTGAGATCACCATTAACCAACTCATCCATGGTACCATTATTATTGCCTTTGCCCCCATCTATGCTATTACCACGGTTTATCCTAGTAATTCTCATTTGGAAAGGCAGTTCCTATGGGACAACATCCAAAAAATTTCTGAAACTATTACTCTTCCCTGGTCTATCATTGGAGACTTTAACTATTTTTGTTCCCCAAATGAAGAAGCTAGTGGTACTATGCTCAAAAACAACAAGCTTGGTGACTTTAATAGAATGATTTTCAGCTCGGGTTTGCATGATCACTCTTCTGTCGGGCACTATTTCACTTGACAGAGTTCTTATTAATGATGCTTGGTTGTTTACTTACTCGAACTCTTACTACATTGTTGGAGACCCAAATTTCTCAGATCACTCTCCCCTTACTCTAGTTAATAATCAAGATGGTATGAAAGGCCATCGTTTTATGTATAACAACTATTCTTTGAATCAGTTGGAA
>NW_021319746.1:133085-136848 GCF_001605985.2 Dendrobium catenatum | reverse complement strand
CGCTTTCTTGCGGGCACCACATCAATTCCAACAGAGGATACTAAACATTATCCACCAAAGAGGAAGCGTCCTCGCCGCAACAGTCATCCGACAAGCTACCCAGAGTTATCTATAACATTAACCAATTGATCAATCGTTGGAGGAGGCAATTCATCCACTTGCGCTTTGCTCCTACGAACACAGGGTAGTTTCTGCAATGGCCCAACCTGAGTGACCTTTTTAGTGAGCCTTCGCCTTCGCCTTCCTGCCAAGCTTATCCTTTGCCTTTGTCACCATAGATTTATTGTCAAAAAATTTTAGAGCCTTCGGAACCAAAGACTGCGACAGAGTAGCTACGAGATCCAGCCCGTCACCCCGTTTCTGCATCCCGAAACATTGTGCTTGTGTCAAGCACCTAGCACCGGAATGGCTATCGCCTGGCTTGTAGCTATCACAGACACCATCCCAGCCCTCTGTCTGCTTATTAACATAAGATGCCAAACTACCCCCCCCCTCCCATGGGTGTGTCCCTCCTACCTACTGAATCATAGTCTTCATTACCCAAGCTTCCGACAACCACTCCCGCCATCTGCCCCGCAACTAACATTTCCTGGTCATTGTTAACCTCTTGGTTCAGTCCCTGTCATGAACCTTTAGCTCCAACCACAAACCCTCCTACGAGAGTCACATCCATGGGGAGGCTCTTTTCAGCATTAAGAGCATCGACATCATCTCCCCGGGCCACTTCCCCCCTTGGCAGTACACCCATGCCTATCTCCCTGACACCCACAGCATGAGATTTATTCCCATGCCTACCTGAGTTAGGTCGTCTCCTCCTGGTTACAATAGTCCATTCCCCACATTCCATGTCCACAGCCGTAGATTCCCCCATCGCAGAGTTAGCCTCAGGGACCAAGTTCTTCCTGCAATCCCAATTGCCCATTCCGATATTCCCCTGTCCGATAAGATAGGCTCGTGTACCTCCTACCTTGGTACATCTCTCCTGCCCAGCATCCTGGGCTGGCCACAAGCCTCCTTACACTCCGCTGCCTTGTGGCCCACCTTTCCACAGTTCAGACATATGATAGGAATCTCCTCGTATTCAATTGGTTGAAAGAAAGTCCCTCCAAGTCCCTGAGCCCACACGCCCTTAGGGAGTCTCTTTGATAAGTCCAGTCGGATACAGATACGAGCGAAGGTACATCTGCTCCATTACTTAGTCTGCGCATCCATAAAGAGCTGTTCACCAATCCTGGAAGATAACCTCGCTAAATTAGCCTTATCCCAGTACTCAAGCGTTAAATTTGGCAGCCTGATCCAAATCAGCGACGTAAACTTCCTCGCTGTATTGGCCGTCAACCCTGTAGTCCATGTCTCCACCCCGATGATTTGTCCTACCACATACCAAGGCCCCCCCACCAAGATATTGTCTCTAGCATCCACATCCTCAAACTAGCACAAGAAACAATCAGAACCCCAAGGAGTAATTTGTGGACAACCCAAAAAGGCACACGGCGTCCTAGAAGGCATCCCACCAGTGCACGTCTGAGCTTCTGAGCATTGCTCCTAGCCTTAAATCAAGTCTTACCAATCCGTCCTCCCGCATAAAGCTATGCATTTTGCTCCTCCAGGTTTAAAGCAATAGGCATGGATCTCTTCCGAGTGTTAGCTGCAGGTCGGAGATTATCTCCAACCCCCTTGTTCGACCTGGAGGGCCCTTGGCCCATCGAATTGGAGCGTCAGAAGAATTTCCACAACCAGTTGGTGTGCACACCGAAGTAGCGACATAATCGCTACAAGCCTAAGCGTTCCGCCCCTTTCTGCCTGCTAAATCCTCATCCATCTTCCCACAACCATTGGCTCCCCCACCCCCCCTAAGAAACCAAACTTCAATTGAGTTCCACCAAAGGAGTTCCAATTAGAATCGACATGAGCATCTTCCGCAAAGGAAACCATATCCAGATCTTGGATACGCCCAACCTTGCCAAAAGTGAACTGCTGCCTATCCGGTTCATACATGGGATTATCCAGAATGTAACCAGCCTCCAAGCAAACCCCAAGCGTAGGAACCCCCCTCCCATCTTGATATGAACCATGGGCCTGCTCTACGTCCACCATCATCTCGTCGGGCACAACCACACTGGCCGTACCTTCAGGAGCAAATGCTCCAAGGATATCCTCCAAGGATTCCTCTACACCTAGGCCACTCACCATCCCTATAGCCCACCTCGGGCAGCTTACGCCCACCGCTCCACCTCACAATCCACCCTAATGACATTTAGGTCCAACTCCTCCATCCTCTTAGATGCAGCACCACACCCAACATTCTCCCTCGAAGAAACAAACTCCTTAGGTTTGAGATCCACGGACTTGTCCAGAGATCCACCGAGGCCATCTCCATCACCACTGTCCACGTCAAACGACAGAGCCACCATTCCAAATACCTTCGAGAACGGCCATTACCTCCCGACCTAGCCTGTCCCCCCTTAGCCGGGACCAGACATAAACTTTTTGCCTCCTTCCGGCACCATTTTTCGTTAACCCAGGTTCTGTCCCGAAAGCGAGGCCCTCCTTTCACTGGTCGACCCACTACAGCCCGCAGACCTCTCCCTCTCCTCTCTCTCGCCCTCTCTCTCTTTCTATTCCTAAATCTCTCTCGCTCCCTCTCTCTCTCTCTCTCTCCGCATTGCTCTATCTCTCTCTCTCTATTTATCTCTTTCTCTCTCTCTCCCTCTCTCTCTCTCTCTCTCTCTCTCTCTCCCCCATATGACAATCTGCTTTGCTATTAGTTTTGAAATGAGAACCAGCTTTAATATTTAGGGTCTTTATTTTTCTATAAAAAAAGGGTCACTGACTGCTTTCGTGCAACATTTTGCATCATGTGCTCATCTATATGGCGCGCCTGCCATCTCAGATTATAGCTATGCCTTAAATTTTAATAATGGAAAATAGGCAGTCCAAGATATTTGATGGGAGCAAGGGATTGGTTGATTTGGAGGAATTCATAAATTTAAGTAGCTTGAGGAGCATCTTTAGATATCAGAATGCTACTTTTCTGAGGATTGACATGTAAACCAGAAACAGTAGCAAAATTAGCCAAGATAGAGTTGAGGGTTTGTGCGTTGGTGAAGGTGGCTTTCCCAAATACAAGGAGAACATTAGAAAACATAAGCTGGGTAATGGAACAATCACCAATGCTCATACCAATAAAATTGAAGTTGGAGGTGGCCCGATCCAAAGAAGTAGAAATACCATCCAAATTGGAGAGAGAGAGAGAGAGAGCTAGAGAGAGAGAGAGCTAACTATCATTATTGAGCAGAATAACGAGAGAGAGAGAGAGAGAGAGAGAGAAAGTGAAACTAAGGAGTATTTTTTAATGATTTATTAGGGGTGTAAGAAATAAATCAGAATTAAAAGTGATATAAAAAGAATTGATGCAGGACTACGTATGATTTAAATGAATGAGTTTAGAGCATGCACGTTTTGGAATAAGAGCAAAAAGAATTAAAACATTAGGTAAACGATAATAGCTACTTGTTCTCTAGTCCCACCTCCACCCAATTAATGAATACTCGGATGTATGTCCCTTTCCCTGTAGATGGACATACAAAACTAATCTAAAATCTGATGGCTTTATCGATCGCCTCAAGGCTAGAATTGTAGCTCAAGGCTTCAAATAATAGTATTTAGTTAACTACCAAGAAACCTTCATTCGACTAGTTGCTAAGATACTCACTATTTATGTTCTTCTTATCATAACACTATTTAATATGATAAGAGAGAG
>NW_021319746.1:100158-132985 GCF_001605985.2 Dendrobium catenatum | reverse complement strand
GGAATTTTAAAGACTTTTTTATCTTTCAGTTCAATTAAAGGATTTATTTAATTTGGAGGTGAAGATGCATTATTCACTGAAATATTTATTTATTTTATTATTCATTTTGATTTAATGAGTTCATAAAAATTTATTTTACTTTCTTTTATTTTTTTTAATTTCTTAGTTTTTAGGCCTATAAGAGAATTTGTTAAATTTAGAGGTGAAGATGAGCTATTTGTTAAAATCATAGTTTGATTTATTATTCGTCACGGTTTTATGTATTCATAGAAGTTTATTTGGGATTTTTTTGAATTTTATTGATTTTTTATTTGATTATTATTATCCTTTCTTCACTCTCTACTTTTTTCATAAAATTTATAAATTTATCTTTACATTTAAATTTGAATGTATTAAATTTTTGGATTAGATTGTGTTGGTTTTATTTATGTTTTTAATTTTATTAATTGGTTTAGGTTAATTTTATATTTCATTTAGTGTTGAGGGTTATTTGAATGTGATATAAATCAATTTAGTTTAGATCTAAGGTGAACTCCCATTTAATTGTGTTGACCCTAATTCTAGTGTCGGGCTGCGCAAGGACAGTTTCAAAAGCAAAAGAGCTCAAAATCGTGCAAAATCTCACCCGAAGCGTGTTGATTGAAAACCCAAAATCATATAGATAACCTCCGTTCGCGAAACGGACAGCACCGATGTGTCCGGAGCAACAGAAACAACTAAGATCGATACCCATATTGATGGGGGTCGACGGTCGACAAAAATTTAAATTTTGAGCGCACGAATCGAGGCGACGTTGTGTGCAAGCGGTGATGCGGTGACCAACGCGATGCAAGATTAAAAATTTATTTTTTTCTTTTTGTGCAATATAATTAAAAAAAATTAGAAAGTGGGAGAGAAAGAGAGGTTTTAAAGAAGAAAAATATTTTTTCTAAATAAAAAAACTCAGAAGTACCCTAAATACCCACTTAAACCCTCATAACTCCCTCACATTCTCCCCAACCGATCCCTCACTCCCTCTCACGCCATTTTGATGCCAAGGAGACGCCCCACTCATGCCTCCCTTGCGATTCCAATCCGCCGGCATCCATTTTCCCTCCAAGGTTTAAGGTAAACTCCAAAGTTCTTCTCCTCCTCCTCCTTCCTCCGTTATTCTTCTCTCCCTCTTCTTCTTCTTCCTTCCCTCTTCTCCCTCTTCCCCATTTTTCTTTTTCTTTCTTCATCCCTCCATATTTCCTCTCATTTCCTTACATTTTCTTCCTCTCCTCTCCTCTTCTTCCTCTCCTTCATCTTCTTCTTCCTCCTCCAATCTCTCTTTCTCAAGACATACACCAAATCCTAATCCTAATTTTTCATATCTCCGCATCCACTCACTAAACAATCCACCACCCTTCACAAAAAATATTTCCCTACACCTTCTACACCCTCCCAATAAAAAAAATCTATCATCCCTCATTTTCTCTCTCTAACCTAGAGTGAAATCTCTTCATGAATGGCTCTATTTCCACCCCAAGCATCTCTTCTCTCCACCACGCCTCCAAATACCTTCCTTAGAGAGAGAAAAAAAATTTCCCTTCTCTCTTTCTCTCTCCAAAAATTAGAGAAAGAGAGATTTTCTCTCTCTAACCTCACTCCCCCAATCTTCTATACACCTTAAGCCTCTTCTACCAAAAAGTCCCATCAAATCCTCTCTTTCCCTCTCTTTTCCTCTTTCTCTCTAGAAAGAGAGCTTTCTTCCCCTTTTTCTCTCTCTAGCTTTTGTTATAAATAAAAAAGACATGATTAATTAAATTGAACAAATATTTTTTAAAAAATAAATTTAATTGTGCATCGCAGGTTTCTTACCGTCACCTCCATCCGTCGTCGCCGCCTCAATTACTGCACACCCAAGGTAAAAAGCCTGACACTAGTATTTTATATTTCTATGCATGAAATAAGCACTCGTGACCGTTTTTTTAGCAGGCGAGGAAACTTAAGTACCCGTGGCCGCTCTGAGCGAACGGGTAAATTCGTATGCATGAAACTTAAGTACTCGTGACCGCTTTTTTTAACAGGCGGAAAAATTTATTATTTGTAAAAAAATTGTTTAATTAAGTTTCCGTCATTGCTTTTAGGCGGGGAAAATCCTATGCTTTAAATATGTGCTCAAACACCCTGTTACTACTTTTGCTAGCGAGCGTGGATTGGAACTGCGACCGCGGTGTCACCTGACACCTACCGTGACTGCCTTTCTTGGCAGGCGCAAAGGCCTTACACACTCCGATACAGACCCTACGTGGGGACGATGTCGGAGTGCTGACAAAATTTTCAACAAGAACCCATTACTTATAAATTTTTTAAAGAGATTAAAATACACCTACAAGCATATACAAGGAGTTCATGGAGACGCATTCAAATGAATAACTAAAATTTGAACCTAAATGTGAACTTGAGCTCAATATGGACATTAATTGAACCTGCAAATATTTAACTCAAACTTGAATGAACATGAACTCTAAAGAACTTGAATTGGAATAGAGCATACAGAGCCAAACCTTGGATCGATGAATGAACAATCAAGATCTAAGCGAATCCTAATCATTCTAGTGGATATAAATGAGCACAAAGCTTGTGATTACCAAGGTACTCCAAATGCAACCATATAAAGAAGGGGCGTATGATGAATAAAGCTTTAGCCCATTAAAAATAATGTCGTTGCAATAATTAGAGGCGATACATAGTCTAACAACAAACAAATGAACATATATTGCAAATCATTTAGGGCTAATAATTATGAAATTTGTACCAATCATGTAAGCAAGTGTGCAAGAACTCGTGGTAGGAGAAGAACTATGCATACGAACTGTTAAAAGAAATGATGCAAAGCCTTCAAATGAATGTCAATAAACAAAATTACAAGTACTCTCAGAAATGATATAAGGCTTGCAACCATCGACACGATTCATCTGTGATCAATAAGATCGAAGAAAATGAACTTCATGCAAGCAAACATAACTCAAAGTGAATGCAAGGATTTGTGTAGAAGGATTTGTTTGACTAAACAGATTTGAAAAAATGGGTGAGCACGAAGGAATGTGATGGCGTCCTTATCACCAACAATAATCCAACTCCAAAGAGATACAACAAAAAAAAGATGCAAATCATAAGTCAACAAGAGTCCAACCATTCAAACGAAAATTAGCTCATGAACAAAGAATGATAAACTAAAGTGATTCAAATTATTCAACCAAAGTGAGCGATATGACAATATACTTACATCTAAAGTTTCCCACAAGTGTTGAAAGTCTTCATGCTAGATAAGAATGAATATCAAATAAATGATGATTGTGAAGTTTATTATACATGTTATGAACCGTCTTTGGAGACAAAGATCCTGTACGTTCAACTCATTTGCAAGTGACAATAAGATGGTGGCAAATACAACAACAATCATGCTTGTGGAAAGGGGTGTGGTGGTTGTAATGAACATCCCGATGTATTCATGAAGGAACATAAAGCATATACAATGATTATATAATGGATTCGATGAACCCTCCAAAGACATCGATAAGAATCGTGGCATATTCAACTTTTTGCCTACAATCAACATCGAAGTACAAGCAATAAAATAAGAGGAGATTTGATTTTAAACAAATATGCAAAGTCTCTAAATGGTACTACAAAATGCTTGTAAATAATGAAAGTTAATGTAGAGGTTGGCTATATGATGGATATGCGTGACAATCTTTACTAATACTAGAAGACCCACAAGTAAATGCAACGATCCACCAGTCAAACACATCAATCTCCTGTAAGCAGAAGGGGTTTAATGACACTGCAAGAGACTCATACCACAACCAACATATTAATTGAAACCAAAAAGGTTTTGCATGCAATGAATATAACATGGTGACACATTTGGATGCATTCGAGTGAATATTAACATACAAGTGAAAGATTAGTTTATCAGTGAAAACAAGTAAAAATCAAATACAAAAGCATTACAAAATCATTTGAATGAATAAGGCCTCATGATGAATAAAACACTAAGTATGATTGTCCGCATGGAGTGGCCAACAACAATCAGGAATTAGGTGTGATTCAATTATAGGTAGATCATGAAGAACTTTAGCAGTGATTTGGTTCTTCAAGATGTGTCTAAGAAAGCTATCCACAAGCAAAATAAAGAAGACCTTCAATAAGGGAAAGCTCCTACGAGCAAAAAAAAAAAGGCAGAAGATTATTTTGTGCACTACAATCTATTTGCACAAATCATGCAAGTAGTGCACGACAGTTTACCTGTACAAAGCAGCAAACAATTCAATCCATAAGCTGTTGCAACCCGCCACTGGATCTGCAACACACGTACAAGCAGACAGAAGGCGTGCATAATCTCTCAAATGAAATATTGTGTACATTCAAATTGCAATTACCTGCACAACTAACATATTTCAAAATCCCGCTGCACCTACACCGTAGTTTGTAACACATAGGTACACTAAAGGGAAAAATACGATCTCGACCCTCATGGGCCCCGGCGAGCGTGTTATGAGTACACACGTGACGTCTAGGGATGCTGCGCAGGTCAACAAGTGAATTCAAGTTCGAACCCGATCCTTCTATGCGAATCAATAGGAGTCGACAGGGTTCAAACTATCAAATAAATATATGATTGTGGCGACCGATATATTTATTTTGATACATTCGTATTAGGCCTTCAAAGCTTAAAATTAATAGAATTCACTCACAAAGGCATAAAGTCTATGAAACCCGATCCCCTATTGATAATCTAATAGGGTCGACAAGGTTTAGTCAATGAATGACTCCACACCCCGATGATGGCCGTGTTGAATGTGAATCTCAACCGAATGGGTTAATCTCTCAGATATTTCAAAATGCCCTAAAATTTCTACAAGATTCAAATTTCAGAAAAATTCAAAAATCATCAAGCTTTAAGATATTTAAATTTGAAACTAATCATCAAAACACTTAAGGCAAAATTCATCCACCATCCGCAACAATTTGTTAGGGTGGACAAGTTAAAAACTATTTCAGCTCATATTGAGCTAAATGCCTAGTCAAAAATATCACTAGGATTCATTCTCAAACAATCTCCTGCCAGTAAGGACGTAGTATGTGCCCTCTAACCGGCAGTTTTACCACTAAATGGCACCGCAGGATAAACGGTTATGACCCGGGGCCCTCTGAATCGAGTGGTTTTGCCGCCAAATGGCACCATGAAATACCGGCTATGGCCAGAGCCAATACGCTTCTTATTGGCATCAAATCCTTGAGATATGAGTTAATAGGATATGATCGATAGGACATAAAGCCCTTTGTTAGCTAAGGTAGAGTCAAATTTGTCCTTTTAGGAAAACATTCACCACAGGTCTACAAGTAACTCTTGGACGAAGCAACCCATGGCTGCCGACAATGATCCTTCTATCAGGTTGGGTCGACTACCTCCTCTGACTAAGTAGACTAGTGACCATGATGACGAGAGGCGATGGAACCATGGGATCTTGATCGGGTCTATAATCCATTCCCCCACCATCCACTTTAAGTGCAAGATGGTGCAATTTCTGTTTTAAATATCAACTCCATCCAAATATCCAAACTTTTCAAATTCTCAAATCCAAACATATGCTGCTACTATATGCCAGATAACACGTATTCTCTACGTATCTGATTGACGACTAGCCTTAATCGAAAGTTCTCTCTCATGATCAGGAGGGTTAATTAACTATAGGGGCTTGCGCCTATAGAAAATCAGAACTCAGATCATGAAGTCCTGACAAAAATGAGGGCAAAATCTCTCGGTAGTGTCTTATTTACAAACCCATCTGCCTTCCAAAATTTACCTCAAAACTATTTATTTAAAACTCCCTTACCGAATAAAAAGAAAAGCGCGGCGGGGAGATCGGGGCCGAATTTTCGGAGTCCACAAATTTTTGGCGACTCCGCTGGGGATTGGTTTCTCTTTCCATCTTTGGCTAGTCGTATATTTAAGCTATAGTAGCAGCAAAATCTTATGAGTTAAGATTTAAAGGTCATTCATAAAACATCTTTTTAATTGAACTCATTAAAAATTCTCTAAAAAGTATTTTGAAATTATAAAGATTATATGTTTATCATTTTGTTCTGTCGAGTCCCTGCATTTTAAAAGTATGGGGTAGTATATCAGATCTTGATTACTAATTCTCATCTTTCATTTTGTGTAGAATGGACCTCTAGAACCTCCTTTCACTGTCCAGCTAGGACATGGTGCTAATATTCAATTAGCAAATGCTATAATTAACACAGGAAACTCTGGAGTCACCATTCAATTTGGTGGGTTACAATTATCCACAGCTACTGCGAGTGCTGTTGCTGTTCCAGTATACGACATTGATACTGAAAAGCCTGCAAGGAGGCCTTATGCTACTGATGTTGCTGCTCATCGCGTGCATCCACCACCACAGCAACCACAACCAGCCCGAGTTGTTACTGCAAATGAGTTACCCCAGAAGAGGGTCTCAGTCTTCAAAAGGCTGTGGAATTCTGAAACCCCGACAACAAGAAGGGTCATAGCCGGGAAACAAATTTCTGTGATTCCTACAACTACCACTACTCTGCCGATTGGGATATCTATGCCTGGAAGGAATGACGTTGAGGCCTCCTCATCTGGAGAAAGGCCATCAAGAAGACAAAGGAGAATGATGAATGTTGAGTTGCAAGCTTAGTAGTTGCTACAAGTCCACCCATCCACACTATCGGCTCAGGAACCAGAAGCGAGTGCTCCTACCCAGAATAAGTTTAAAAATTTGAAATGGATAAAACGGAACAGCTCTACTGGTGAACTTAAACAATCATTCTGGGAGCAACAACCCCAAGCCCTGGCTCCTCAAAAGAAGAAAGAGCCCTAGATTTTGTCCGCCAAAGTGCATAGGGTCCTAAAAATAATGAAAGAAAAGGGGTTGATGAAAAAGATGTACTAAAGGCCAGTGTTGATTGAGGCCAGAAGATCTCCACCAAGAGAGTTTACCGCCTCTGGTGACTCGAGGAAAATTTAAGTCAACTTCGTAGGAAGCACAACAGGGCATGACGCCTGGACCACGTGTCCAAGAATCCGCTGTCAAAAGGGCCCAGCAAAAAGACAAACAAGTTTGGAGGTCAAGACCGTATGACAGAAGAGCACTTGACAAATAAAACAAGTATGAGCGTGACAACTGGTGCAGCCTCCCAGAGATCCGCCCCCACTAACAGAAGTTATAAAAAATGGGACCCTAAGAAGGTCCCAATTGATCATTTCTTTGATGGTCGACACTCAGGAGAATTCTCCAGGGGATCCCATCATCAGCCAGTTGCGTTATCCCAAGAAGAAACTAACTTCTATCGCATCCCGCGGATTGAAGAGTTTTTTGTGCCAAGTACTGAACTGGAGATTCAGTGGAAACGCCGCTCAGAGATTCGTACACGAGAAGATGATGAAGAGGCCATGGGAGTTGAAGTGGTCTATATGGTGGAACATGATGATGAGCGACCACCTTTGCGGGTATACCAGCGACAATATGGGGCTGGATTTACTGTCGGTAGAGATGTCTACTCCTTAGAGAATGAAGAAGAGGAGGAATTCGAAGAGAATCCTTTATTCGCTGATACTACCACACTAGTAGAAGCACAAAGGCAGATGCATCGTCAGATGAAGGCAAAGGATAAAGAAAGTGCTTATGATGTTAATGAAGTTTTGGATCCAAAAACATTCTCGTTTAGTCAGGAAGGATATGACAAGGTTGGCCCAATCAATCTTAGCATCTTATTTGCCTATGCATATGGGTTAAGTTTTGCTACAGTTGCTGCCACCCTATCTCATGTTTTCCTATTCCATGGAAGGTGATGCAGATGATGCAGATAAATATCACTTCTAATCCTACACCTGCTCAACAAACCAATTATCAGACGACAAATAGTGATCTAGCTAATCCGCCAGCTCATCCTGTACCCCAAGTGTCAGGAGTATGAGGTTCACATGAAAGAGGAATTGAGAATGATCGTTTGGTTAGCCAACCCACTCAAAATATGGCAAGTACATTCGAGCCTGTAACAGTGGCACAGTTGGAGACAATCATCAATGAGAAGATTAAAGCTGTCATAGCTTTAAATCAGGTAGAAAAATTTGTGAGCAAAGGCCGTCCTTATCCTGCTGAATTTGACCAGGTGCCGTACCCAAAGGGGTATTCTGTCCCAAAGTTTAACACATTCAATGGTAATAGTAACCCCAAACAACATTTGGCCCAATTTAAAGCCACTTGTGGAAATATGGGAGGTGTTGACGCTCTACTCTTCAGAAAAATTATCATTAATTTAACCCCGACTGCGTTCGAATGGTATGATGAATTGCCGAATGACTCTGTGAGAACATTTGCAGAGTTAGAAGCCATGTTTGTGAAGAGGTTTGCCAGCGCGACTGAAAAGATAGCAATCGCTGATCTCGCCTTAGATAAGCGAAGGAGGGATGAGTCGGTGACAAAATATATAACTCGCTGGCGTAATTTGAGCATGAAATGTGAGCAGCAATTAGAAGAAGAACATGCCGTGCAATTATTAATGAGAAACATCGATGATAAGATGCAAACATTCTTATGTATGGCCACCATTACCACATTTCAGGATTTGTTGGACAGAGTGGTGAAGTTCGAAAAACTGAACTTATCAAAATCAGAAAATCACTCTGATAAGCTCAAGAAGGCTAAAGCCTCTGGTGCTAGAAGGGGTGAGGCCGACTATACATTTTTCTCCACAGCTGATAAGGCAAAACAAGTGGCTTACAATATAGATAAAGGAAAGCAACCGATACAGCCTAAAGGCAAGCCGAAATAATTATATAACCCTAACCCCAACAAAAGTTGACACTTGGGGAAATGACAAGCCACGAATGTTTCAGGGTGGAGGAGAACGCCCGAGGCTAATAAGGGGAACTAATGATCGAGCGTTCCTATCCCTCAAGGAAAGAATGAATAAAGAAAATTCATTTAAGAGGGAGAGTGTTGCCAAGTTATTTCCACAAGTGTTAAAAGCAGGTCTAGAACTGCCGGAGTGCAGGAGGCCCAAAGAATTGAAACACACTGGTGACCCGAATTATTGCCCATACTACCGAGTACTTAGTCATCCTATTGAAGATTACTACATCTTCAAGATTGGTTGAAAAGAAAATATCAAAAGGGGGAAGCCGCATTGTCGGATAATGTGTTGGCACACCCTAAAAAAGAGTCGACTCGGGTGGTTACGTCCTCTTCCGTACAGTCGACTAAAAAAGAAAAACAAAAAAGTATCAGCCCAAAAAAGGAAGTAGGAGACTGCGGTCTCCAAGAATACTGTAAAAATGTTAAAACAACTCGAAGGAGTTCCAGGTGTGAAGTGGAAATCTCCTACCTACCTAGTGCTGGATTTGAAAGGGATGCCTGTTGAACGAGCATCAACTTCTAAACAACATCCCAACCAAGCCGGTTATTTAAAATCCGAAAAAGTACAGTCTTCCAAAAGAAGGACCAAACTAAATAAGCCTAAGGAGAAGAAAACAACAACTCAAAGGGTTATCGACAGTTTGGATGAATATTACCAAACTATTAGATGTCCCATCAAGCTCGCTGACTTTATGTCAGAACTTAATGTGGCTGAAGCAGAAGAGCTGAGTGAAGATTCTCTTCCTATGGAAACTTGCCGGGTCATTTTGGTAACACCAGTGACTCCAACAAAAGAAAATTACGTTGAAGAAGCAACTTCTGAAACTTGTCTTGTGGCATCATTAATGGGCTATAATTCGAAAGAAGATATATTTTTTTCCAAATGAGAATGAGCTCGAGCAGGATATAACATCGCAAATGGGGAATGTGAGATTGTAGGGTGATTCTGAACTAGAAAATGAATCTTTGGATGCTATGATGGCTGATTTTGAGGAAGATGCTCCATCAAGTGAGCATGTGCCAGATGAAATATCGCAAGTGCAATTAAGAAGCGGTAAGGTGCTACCAACTCCTTTAAAGAAGGAAATCTCCAATAATGATAAGGGGAAGGAGATTGTTGTCAATGAAGATATCATCCCCAAGGACTCTAGGAAGAAAGACACTCTAGTCTACTGGATACATTACAATATCTTATCCCATCTGAGGAAAATTCTGGCGCAGCTTAGCATATACAATGCTCTAATAATGTCTAAGGATCTTCGAGAGGCTTTGATTCAGGCTCTCAAAGACCCTGAAAGGTAAGAGGCATATTTTGCTGAACGTAACATGAAGGAAGTCCTGCAAGCCCGTAATGAGCCGTTCATCACCTTCTTCGAAGAAGACATGATGCTTGGGACGGCAGATCATAACTGCCATCTGTACATTACAGCAGAAAGTGATGAAATTATAATCAGCCGAATCCTGATCGAATCTGGGTCTCCATCAACCTTATAAGCTTGAAAGCACTGAGATCGTTATTCCTCGACGTGCAACATCTCGGGTCGAATAAGCTAATGGTGCATGGTTTCAATGAGAAATGGTAGAAGACCCTAGGATCGTTCATGCTCTCCCTAACATTTGGGGAGCTTCATACATAAGCCAAATTTTATGTGATTGATGCAAATACTTCATTCAAGGCGCTCCTGGGTCGCCCTTGGTTGCATGGCATTGTCCTATCAACACTACACCAGTGCATGAAGTACCTTAAGGATGGAGAAGAGTTCAGGATCTCTGGTGACATCCAACCCTTTGTAGTACACGAAGCAACAATCTATGAAGATGCCAAATATTTCATTCCAAAGAAGCTGAAGCCATCGAGCTCTCTTGAGGTCCAGGCATCAATTACTAAAACTACAAAGCGACCAAAACAAGAAGGTGAAAAGAAGCAAGTCGGGAGAAAGAAGGCAATGACAACTCTTCCAAAAGCAACGATCGTTACTAAAGAAAGAAAACATGTACCTCACCTAGGGAGCGACACAGATGAAGATGAGGTCACCCCTACAAAATCTGAAGATGAGGTCACCCCTACAAAATCTTGGAAGCCATGTCAGTCAATTGCCAAAGGGAAAAAGAAGGCTGAATACTAAGATTTTGACTATGATTATGAGTCTACCTACACGAGCAATGTGCAGTGTGTATTCTCAAGAAGAATAGGTAACCTGTCAATCTCGGACAACGTATTTGTAGTCACGCGCATTCCCATGCAATATTTCAAGGAAATTACTCCTCGAGAGGTGCATAATATTAAAGAGCTTTTAACATTCTATGTGCCTCACAGAAAAAGGGGTGGGCCAGGAAGCTTATTCTATAAAGGTGTAGAGCGCAAAGAAGAAGCAAATCTCGATTGGTTTCGTAGGCTCGTTGATTCTGGAGAGCTAATACCTACGAAAATGCCTAGGTTTAATACCAAAAATATTCGAAAAATGTTACGAAAGCAAATCAATATCTGTACCTCAAAATAACTTCGCTTTTGCATGAGCATTTGGTATGAAAGACATCCACGTCCATTACGAAAGAAAGATATTGTTGCAAGGAGAGGTCTTGGATTCATTATGCAAAAATATCCCCAAAAGGAGACTTTCCAAGCAATCACATGCGGGGAAGTCAAATTAGATGATAGGGACGATGAGAAAATATATGAAGTTGATACTTATGATGATCAGCCCGTAGAGGCCAAGCCTGCACCTGAAGAATTAAAAGATGGTAGATAGACGGCTACTATGGATGAGCTAAAAGAAGTCAACTTAGGGACTGAAGAAGACCCTCGCCCAACCTTCATTAGCTCCCTTTTACTAGAAGACCAAGTGGAAGGAATGAAAGAGCTTCTCTGTGAATTCAAGGACTGCTTTAACTGGACATATGCCGAGATGCCCGGCTTAGCCACTGATGTGGCAGTTCACAGGTTAGCCATCAAGCACGATGTAGTGCTTGTAAAGCAAGCTCCAAGGAGAATAATATTGGAGATTGAAGAACAGGTTATTACATAGATAAAGAAGCTTATAGAAGCGGGCTTTATCCGTGAAGAAAAATATTCTGATTAGATTGCCAACATTGTCCCTGTCAAGAAGAAGAATGACCAGATTCGTATCTGTATTGATTTTCGAGACTTTAATAAGGCTTGTCCAAAAGATGACTTTCCTCTCCCAATATCAGAACTGCTAGTGGACAACATCTAATTATGATATGTTCTCTTTCATGGACGGATCGTTGGACTATAATCAAATCAAGATGGCGCCTGAAGATGAGAAACACACATCTTTTAGAACACCAATCAGCATATTCGGTTACACGGTTATGCCCTTTGGCCTTAAGAACGCTTGTGCCACTTATCAACGGGCAATGACATGTATATTTGATGAGTTAATACATCAGAAGATCGAGCGCTATGTTGATGACCTTGTTGTCAAGAGCATAAATCGAAGAGACCACTTGGATGACTTAAGGATTGTATTTGAAAGGATTAGGAAGTATGATCTAAAAATGAATCCTCCCAAGTGTGCTTTTGTGGTCTCTTCTAACAAATTTCTGGTGTACGCTGTTCGACACCGAGGCATCGAAGTTGACCCCAATAAGATCAAGGCAATTATGGAGATGCCACCTCTCAGAAACCTTCGTCAACTTCACTCATTACAAGGACAACTAGATTTCATTCAGCGATTCATATCGACTCTATTAGGTAGGTGCCAACCATTTTCAAAGTTGATGAAGAAAGATGTCCGCTTTAAATGGAATGATGAATGCCAATAAGCATTTAATAATATCAAGAGATACTTATTGAACCCTCATATTCTTGCGGCACCAATTTCGGGGAAGCCTCTTATACTGTATACGGTAGCATTAGAAGAGTCCCTTGGAGCACTATTAGCCCAACATAACAAAAAAGACGAAGAAAATGCACTACTACATCAGTCGGAGGTTGATCGGAGCGGAAATCCGCTATTCCCCAATTGTGAAGCATTGTTTGGCATTAATCTTTGCAGTTTAGAAGCTCTGCCACTACATGCTTTCTCACAAGATTACCTTAATATCAAAGATCGATCCGCTGAAATTCTTGATGACAAAACAAAAGTTGACAGATCGTTTAGCCAGGTGGGCAGTGATATTACTACAGTTTGATATACATGCCACAGAAGGTGGTAAAGGGACAAGCTTTGGCAGATTTCCTTGCTGCACATCCAATCCTATCAGACTCTCCACTCGATGATGATTTGCCTGACGAGCAAATCATGCAGGTCGAGGACAATGAAAAGTTACCATTATGGGAGATGTACTTCGATGGAGCATTGTCGATTAAGCCTGTCCGACCTCCAAATATTGCAAGGGCCCGAGCCGGCATCGGTCTCCTTTTCGTAGCACCCGATGGAGTTATAATGAGATTTTCATTTAGTTTGACTGAACCTCGGACCAATAATGAAGCCGAATACGAAGCTCTAATAGCAAGGCTGGAGATTGCTATCGACATCAGAATTCAAAATCTTCAAATTTTCGGCGACTCTCAACTTGTGATAAATCAAGTTATGAACATTTACAAGATTTGTAAGGTTGAGTTGGATCATTACCATCAGCGGACCCTTGAGCTCCTGAATCATGTGCCAAATGTTAAAATAGTTCAAGTTCGTAGAGGACAAAATGCAAAAGCAGATTGCTTGGCCAAATTGGCCATGGAAATGGCGAATACTAACTTGGAGAGACCTATATATATCGAAGTTTACAACCGTCGAGTGTTGGAGCCCGCCCTGTTGCAATTTTCGCGGGCAGAAGAAGTATCAGATTCAAGCAAACGAGATACAATTCCAAGTGACCCTCAACTTCTTCACCAGATTATTATAGAAAATTGTCGAGAAGGATATCATGTAGCTAAGAGACATAAAGCTAGTCAAACTTCAGAATCGTGATTATATTGCTTAGATGTTGAAGTAGAAGATGATTGGAGGCAACCCTTCATCAAATATTTCAAAGAAAGTAAACTCCCAACAGATAAATCTATAGCCAAACAAATTAGGAAGACAGCATTGCGGTATGCATTTATCATTGACACGTTGTACCGACGAGCTTTTGATTAAATGTGGCTAAGATGCCTAGGGATCAAGGAAGCTGATAGAGTGGTGACAGAAGTTCATAAGGGGCTCTGTGGTGCGCATCAGTCAGGTCCCAAAATGGCTGCAAAAATCAAAAGGATGGGCTATTATTGGCCAACAATGGTGAGGGACATTATCGACCATGCTAAGAGGTGTCACCAATGTCAAATTCACGGTGATGTTATACATCAACCGCCAAATCCCCTGCACCCAACAGTATCATCATGATCATTTGAATGCTGGGGCACATATATAATCAGACGGATAGATCTGCCATCATCAGTCGGACACCGCTTTATTTTGGCAGCTACAGACTACTTCTCGAAGTGGGCAGAGGCGGCTCCATTCAAAAAGGTCACATCCGAGCATGTGGTCTTCTTTACCCACAATGTTATCTATAGATTTTGTGTACTGCGCCGCATAATCTCAGATAACGGCACAACATTCAAAAGCACCAAAATTTATAAGTTTGTTGATCGACACAAGATCAATTGGAGGTATTCATCAATATACAATCCAAGAGCGAATGGCTTGGAGGAGGCCTTTAACAAGACATTGGTGAAATTGTTGAAAAAGATCCTTACCAAGAATAAAATGGAGTGGCACACGAAGATGGTAGAAGCGTTATGAGCGTATCGTACAACCTACAAGACACCAACCAAAGCCTCTCCTTATTCGCTCGTGTTCGGAGTTGAAGCAGTATTGCCATTAGAAGTTGAACTACCATCACTCCGGATAGCAATTCAGCATGATATAACCCAAGAGCAAAATGCTCGCCTAAGAATGGAGGAACCTAATACACTCGATGAGATTAGACTGCAAGCTCAACAAAACTTGGAGATCTATCAAGCAAGGATGGTGAAATCATTTGATCGGATGATGCGCCATTGAGCATTTTAAGAAGGAGAATTGATTCTGGTGCTGAGAAGAAAAATTATCCCACATCAAAAAATCGGTGGCAAATTTGTATCCAATTGGGAAGGCCCCTTCGTCATTGAAAAGGTGTACCAAGGAGAAGCCTATCAACTTATCGACCTGCACGATCAGAGTCCCATGTTGTCGATCAATGGTTGATATCTAAAGAAGTATTTTGCATAAAATCGTCCAAGAAAATATTTTGTTTAATGCACTGTGTATTTTACACATGTTTATTAGCATATATGCTTTACATTTTGAAATTCTCTTGTGTAACAAGAATGCATTTCAAAGAGACCACAAAAATCCCCCATAAGACTGGGGGCATTTTAAATATTTATCCGGGTCGACATCGCGCCGCGTGCCAAAATTCCCGAATAAATATTTAAAATATCGAAATACAAGATTTATATGAAATCTCCTTGCGAGATAGGGGTCATTTAAATATTTATTTGGGTTGACATCGTGCTATGCGTCGAGATCTACAAATAAATATTTAAAATTAAATTTTTTTTTCTAGAATGACCCTTTGAGATAGGGGCATTTTAAATATTTATTTGGGTCGATGTTGCGCCGCATGCCGAGAACCTCAAATAAATATTTAAAATTATCTATGCAAATATTCTTTCATGTTGAAGAATATAATAATTTTTATTCAAAGTATATGCATGTGATCTCTCAAAAGTTCAAGACTCCTCCAACGTACCAAGATTCAGAAGTCAAGAAAGAGACTTTTGTAACTACACACTACAATAAATTGGGGCAGAATAGCTTGATGTCTTCAGAAGGAAGAGTCGCGACCAACTACTAAATGTGCGTAGACTCCAAAATCCTTAACCACAAAGAAGAATTCCAAATCTGCCAACTTCAGTAAAATCAGATTGGGAAGCTTATTTCCCATAGCTCGAGTCTGAAGCCTAAATGAGTGTAAAAGGTCGGATCCAATACACCCAAGTATGGTCGGATCTCTGGCAGCTCCATCTACTCAACACGCTATAAGAAATGACGTAGTAGGAGAACCCCCATCCCAGCAACCAGAGGGTGAAGAGCTATTAAATTTCAGCTTTATCGATCTGATGAACTCAAGTGACTCAGATTAAAGTCTCCTTAACTGATTAATGATCTAGATACTACTCACATTTGGTATTATCGACCATATCCAGAACCTGCAAATCCTTCAAAAAATCCGTAAAGCACAAAGTAAGGATCGAAGAAATTCTTCTTCAACAAGTCTACCAAAACATAAAGTAGATGAACGTAGAAAATATCCTAAAGTTCACGCAAAGCCTAAGGCTGAACTAAAAGGATTCCGTCATCAATAAGTCGGTTATGCATAAAGCTCTGGACCGATGACTTCTTGCCACCGACCTAGTACAAACCTAAAGGGTTTAGGTCACCGATATTTACCCCTTCATCAAGCCCACCAAAGCTAGAAGCAAAGGGCATAAGGCGTACAAATCCTCTAACAAGTACCAAAGATAAATCAGATAACCATTTACCAATTTTGCCACTCAGAGCACTTGGTAGAAGGAATCAGATAACCCCTTCATCTATGGATACATCTAAGAGAGCAATGAAGAAAGAAAACTTTAGTGTGACATCCAAACAAACTCTTGGAGATTCACTAAATGAAACCCTTGTGTGACACCTAAAACAAATACCTAGAGATTAACAGGGTCAATCAGCATACAACAAATGTGATTCGCTCTAGGCGCGTTCCACATTTGTTAGGGGGAATTTGTTGACCCTAATACTAGTGTCGGGTCGAGTCGACCGCGCAAGGTGAGTTTAAAAGCAAAAGAGCTCGAAATCGTGCAAAAGCTCACCCTACGCGTGTCGAATGAAAACCCAAAATCGTCAAGATGACCTCCGTTAGCCAAACCGACAGCGCTGATGCGTCCGGAGCAATGGAAACAGCTAAGATCGACACCCATATTGATGGGGGTCGACGGTCGGCAAAAATTTAAATTTTGAGCGCGTGAATCAAGGCGACGATGTGTGCGAGCGATGATGCGGCGACCAACTCGATGCAAGATTAAAAATTTATTTTTTTTATTTTTGTGCAATATAATTAAAAAAATAGAAAGAGTTAGAGAGAGAGGTTTTAAATAAGAAAAAAAAAATTTAAATAAAAAAACTCAAAAAATACCCTAAATACCCACTTAAACTCTCATAATTCCCTCACATTCTCCCCAACCGATCCCCACTGCCTCTCATGCCATTTTGACGCCAAGGAGCCGCCCCCATCACGCCTCCCTTGCGATTCCAATCCGCCAGCCTCCATTCTCCCTCTAAGGTTCAAGGTAAACTCCAAATTTCTTCTCCTCCTTCCTCCATTATTCTTCTCTCCCACTTCTTCTTCTTCCTTCCCTCTTATCCCTCTTTCCCATTTTTCTTTTTCTTTCTTCATCCCTCCATATTTTCTCTCATTTCCTTCTATTTTTTTCCTCTCCTCTCTCTCCTTTCTCTCCTTCATCTTCTTCTTTCTCCTCCAACCTCTCTTTCTCAAGACATACACCAAACCCTAACCCTAATTTTTCATATCTTCACATCCACTCACTAAACCATCCACCACCCTTCACAAAAAAATTTCCCTACACCTTCTACACCCTCTAAAAAAAATCTATCATCCCTCATTTTCTCTCTCTAACTTAGAGAGAAAATTTTCTCTATCTACAATGAGAGTGAAATCTCTTCATGAATGACTCTATTTTCACCCCAAGCATCTCTCATCTCCACCATGCCTTCAAATTCCTTCCCTAGAGAAAAAAAATTCCTTTCTCTCTTTCTCTCTCCAAAAATTAGAGAAAGAGAGATTTTCTCTCTCTAACCTCGTTCCCCCAATCTCCTAAACACCCTAAGCCTCTTCCACCAAAAAGCCCCTTCAAATCCTCACTTTCCCTCTCTTTCTCTATCTAGAAAGAGAGCTCTCTTCCTCTTTTTCTCTATCTAGCTTTTATTTTAAATAAAAAAGACATATGATTAATTAAATTGCACAAATATTAAAAAAAAAAAATTTAATTGTGCATCGCAGGTTTCTCACCGTCGCCGCCTCGATTACTGCACACCCAAGGTAAAAAGCCCGACACTAGTATTTTATATTTCTATGCATGAAATAAGTACTCGTGACTGCTTTTTTTAGCGGGCGAGGAAACTTAAGTACCCGTGACCGCTCCGAGCGAATGAAAAAATTCGTATGCATAAAACTTAAGTACTCGTGACCGTTTTTTTAACGGGCAGGGAAAATTGTTATATGTAGAAAAATTGTTTAATTAAGTAGCCGTCACTGCTTTTAGGCGGCGAAAATGCTATACTTTAAATATGTGCTTAAAGACCTCGTGATCGCTTTTTTTAGCGAGCGTGGATTGGAACTGCGGCCGCGGTGTCACTTGACACCTACCATGACTGCCTTTCTTGGCAGGCGGGAAGGCCTTACCACACTCTGATGCAAGCCCTACGTGGGGTGACGTCGGAGTGCTGCCAAAATTTTCAACAAGAACTAATGACTTCGAAATTTTTTAAAGAGAATAAAATACACCTACAAGCATATACAAAGAGTTCATGGAGATGCATTCAAATGAATAACTAAAATTTGAACATAAATGAGAACTTAACTTGAGCTCAATATGGACATTAATTGAACCTGCAAGTATTTGACTCAAACTTGAATGAACATGAACTCTAAAGAACTTGAATTGTAATGGAGCATACAGAGCCAAACCTTGGATCGATGAATGAACATCAACATCTAAGCGAATCCTAATCATTCTAGTGGATATAAATAAGCACAAAGCTTGTGATTTCCAAGTGACTCCAAATGCAACCATATAAGAAAGGAGCGTATGATGAATAAAGCTTTAGCCCATTAAAAAGAATGTCGTAGCAATAATTAGAGGCGATGCATAGTCTAACTACAAACAAATGAACATATACTACAAATCATTCAAGGCCTGATAATTATGAAATTTGTACCAATCATGTAAGCAAGTGTGTAAGAACTCGTGATAGGAGAAGAACTCTGCATACGAACTGTTCATAAGAAGTGATGCAAAGCCTTTAAATGAATGTCAATAAACAAATTTATTGTGCAAACCACAAGCTACTCTAATAAATGATATAGGCTTGCAACCATCGACACGATTCATCTGTGATTAATAAGATCAAAG
Source organism: Dendrobium catenatum (assembly GCF_001605985.2). Taxonomy (NCBI): domain Eukaryota; kingdom Viridiplantae; phylum Streptophyta; class Magnoliopsida; order Asparagales; family Orchidaceae; genus Dendrobium; species Dendrobium catenatum. The sequence goes on along the minus strand of NW_021319746.1, from coordinate 113,869 downwards.
AAAATGAACTTCATGCAAGCACACACAACTCAAAGTGAATGCAAGGATTTGTGTAGAAAGATTTGTTTGACTAAACAGATTTGAAAAAATGGGTGAGCACGAAGGAATATGATGGCATCCTTATCACCAACAACAATCCAACTCCAAAGAGATACAACAAAAAAAGATACAAATCATAAGTCAACAAAATTCCAACCATTCAAATAAAAGTTATCTCATGAACAAGGAATGATAATCTAAAGTGATTCAAATTATTCAACCAAAGTGAGCGATAGGGCAATATGCCTACATCTAAAGTTCCCTACAAGTGTTGAAAGTCTTCATGCTAGATAAGGAATGAATATCAAATAAATGTTGAATGTGAAGTTTATTATGCATGTTATAAACTATCTTTGGAGACAAAAAACCTGCACGTTCAACTCATTTTCAAGTGACAAATGGTGGCAAATACAATAACAATCATGCTTGTGAAAAGGGGTGTGGTGGTTGTAATGAGCATCCCGATGTATTCATGAAGGAAACATAAAGCATATACAATGATTGTATAATGGATTCGATGAACCCTCCAAAGACATCGATAGAAGAACCGTGGCATATTCAACTTTTCGCCTACAATCAACATCGAAGTACAAGCAACTACATTCAACTTTGCAAGCAATAAAATAAGAGGAGATTTGATTTCAAACAAATATGCAAAGTCTCTAAAAGGTAATACAAAATGCATGCAAATAATGGAAGTTAATGTAGAGGTTGGCTATCTGGTGGATATGCGTGACAATCTTTACTAATACTAGAAGACACAAGTAAATGCAACGATCCACCAGTCAAACACATCAATCTCCTGTAAGCAGAAGGGGTTTAATGACACTGCAAGAGACTCATACCCCAACCAACATGTTAATTGAAACCAGAAAGGTTTTGCATGTAATGAATATAATAAGGTGACACATTTGGATGCATTCGAGTGAATATTAACATACAAGTGAAAGATTAGTTTATCAGTGCAAACAAGTGAAAATCAAATACAAAAGCATTACAAAACCATTTGAATGAATAAGGCCTCATGATGAATAAAACACCAACTATGATTGTCCGCGTGAAGTGGCCAACAACAATCAGGAATTAGGTGTGATTCAGTTATAGGTAGATCATGAAGAGCTTTAGCAGTGATTTGGTTCTTCAAGATATATCTAAGAAAGCTATCCACAAGAAAAATAAATAAGACCTTTAACAAGGGAAAGCTCCTACGATAACAAAAGGCAAGAAATTAGTTAGTGCACTACCATCTATCTGTACAAATCATGCAAGTAGTGCACGATAGTCTACCTGTACAAAACAGCAAATAATTCAATCCATATGCTGCTGCAACCTGCCACCGAATCTGCAACACTCGTACAAGCAGACAGAAAGCGTGCATAATCTCTCAAATGAAATATTGTGTGCATTCAAATTGCAATTACCTGCACAACTAACATATTTTAAAATCCCCCTGCACATACACCATAGTTTGTATACACATAGGTACACTAAAGGGAAAAAAATGATCTCGACCCGTATGGGCCACGACGAGCGTGTTATGAGTACACACGTGATGTATAGGGATGCTACGCAGGTCAACAAGTGAATTCAAGTTCGAACCCGATCCTTCTATGTGAATCAATAGGAGTCGACAGGGTTCGAACTATCAAATAAATATAGAGTTGTGGCGATCGATATATTTATTTTGATACATTCATATTAGGCCTTCAAAGCCTAAAATCAATAGAATTCACTCACAAAGGCATAAAGCCTACGAAACCCGATCCCCTATCGACAAGCTGATAGGGTCGACAAGTTTTAGTCAATGAATGACCCTACACCGCGATGATGGCCGTGTTGAATGTGAATCTCAATTGAAGGGATTAATCTCTCAGATATTTCAAATGCCTTGAAATTTCTAGAAGATTCAAATTCCACAAAAATTCAAAAATCATCAAGCTCTAAGATATTTAAATTTGGAATCAATCATCAAAACACTTAAGGCAAAATTCATCCACCCTCCATAACAATTTTTCAGGGTGGACAAGTTAAGAACTACTTCAGCTCACATTGAGCTAAATGCCTAGTTTAAAATATCACTAGGATCCATTCTCAAATAATCTCCTGCCAGTAAGGACGTGGTACATGTTCTCTGACAGGTAGTTTTGCTACCAAATGGCACCGCAGGATAAACAGTTATTACCCGGGGCCCTTTGAACAGAGTTGTTTTGCCGTCAAATGGCACCATGAAATACCGGTTATGGCCAGAGCCAATACGCTCCTTATTGGCAACAAATCCTTGAGATATGAATCAATAGGATATGATCGATATGGCACAAAGCCCTCTATTAGCTAAGGTGGATTCAAATTTGTCCTTTTAGGCAAACATTCACCCCAGGTCTACAAGGTACCCTTGGACGAAGTAACCCATGGTTGCCGACAAGGATCCTTCTGTCAGGTTGGGTCGACTACCTCTTCTGACTAAGTAGACCAGGGACCATGATGGCCTGGGACAACGGAACCATGAGATCTTGATCGGGTCTATCATCCATTCCCCCATCATCTGCTTTAAGTGCAAGATTGTGCAATTTTTGTTTTAAATATTAACTCCATCCAAATATCCAAACTTTTCAAATTCTCAAATTCAAACATATGCTGCTACTATATGCCAGATAACACGTATTCTCTACGTATCTGATTGACGACTAGCCTTAATAGAAAGTTCTCTCGTGATATGGAGGGGTAATTAACTATAAGGGCTTACGCCTATAGGAAATTAGAACTCAGATCATGAAGTCCTCACAAAATGAGGGTGAAATCTCTGGGTAGTGTCTTATCTACAAACCCATCTGCCTTCCAAAATTTACCTTGGAACTATCCAGTTAAAACTACCTCACCGAATAAAAAGAAAAGAGCAGCGGGGAGGCCGGGGTCGAATTTTCTGAGCCCACATTGTGTTTATCGCTTAAGCATATATGTTGTTGGTTTATCTCTTATTAGTGATTTCAGTGTTGGTTTATTTATTTATTTTGTGGTAGTCGTTGATATATGTTGGTAAACTTAATGTCCAAATAAGTAGATAATTTGATGATGAGAACTAACCTACCAAGTAGGTATGACACCCCTATTGCAAATCTAAGTTTATGGATTAGACTTTTGATGATAGCAAACATTCATAATTATTTGCGACTACCTTGCCTACTAACCGTTCAGGTCTAAAAATCGAGTGCAACTCAAGCCAACTCAAGATTGGGTAGATTAAGGTTGAGTCAGTTTGTAATTTTTTTTTCTTGAGTCAACTGTAAAAGTGTTCCTGATACTAAGTAACCTTGCACACACTCATGAGATTTTTTTATTATTTTCTGTTTGGAGTATATTGTCCTGGACGATGTCCATATCGGCCAGGACAATCCGACTAAAAACAGAAACCCTAATTAGGGCATCTTGGTTAAGGCAGCCGTCATTAAGCACATCATCCTGGACGATCCTTTTTTCGGCCAGAACGATAGGCTCAAATCAGAAACAATTCAAGATTTATTTTTGTACATCGGCCAGGACGATCCAATACATCATCTTGGACGATTCAACATAATTATGCCTAAATTAATCTGGTAATTAAAAAAAGCAATTAATTCTTGATTGATACAATCACATCATCTTGGACGATCGCAGGATCGTCTGGGGGACGATCAGTTCAAAAAATCATAGTTGCTCCAGGACGATCAACATCGACCAAATCAAATTCAAGGCGATGTCCTGGACGATCAACATCGGCCAGCTTAAATTCAGAGCTATATTCTGGACGATTTTCCTCGGTTTTGAACTAATCGTCCAATATGATCGTGAGATCGGCCCGGGGGATCAAACTAATTTTGAATCGTCCAGACCTCCATTTAGAGCGATTGTCTGGTCGATAATCTGTGATTTGAACTAATCGTATAGGACGATATTTTATTGTTCTTGATGATATGAACATTCTCTTCTATTCGTCCCAGATCGTCCCGACTGATTAGGCTTAATTTGCATTGATCATACAGGACGATAAAGTCGGAAAGTTGCAATTAATGAGCTATTCCGAAGCTCTTCTTTTTAAGAGCTCTTGGTCTTCACTTTGTAAGACCTTTAGCTACTGTCTTGACCTGAGAGAGCTAAGAGGAGAGGGAGAGAGGAGGAACTTCACAAAGGTTGCTCTAAGCAAGGTTCCATGGTGTCTTCTCTAGTCTTCGTCCTTCGTCCTTGGGGTTTCAAGGGAGGTCTGCTTCAGCAATTGGCCGAGGTTCTCTGCCTGCTTCAGGAGGAAGCAAAAGGAGTTGGGTTCTCTGCCTCGCCGGGGTTGGCGGAAAGGAGGTTTTGTAAAGGCTTCGCCGCCTTGCTGTGGGGGGCAAAAGGAGAGTCACATTTGTAGTGCAATACTCGGAGGGCGCCTCCGGGGAGTGGACGTAGGTCGAGTTGACCGAACCACTGTAAACCCTTATGTTCTTTTTTACTGCTTCTGTATTTATGTTTTATGTACTTTAAGATTTATTGTGGTGATTTTGGTTTTGTTATTGTGTTTTGCTTAAGAAATTTTTAAAAATACCAATTCACCTCCCTCTTGGTTAGCCTCGGGCTAGTTCTTAAGGGTTTAACATCCCTACCGAACTTTCAACCCCCAGTCAAGATCTCATGGTTCCATCATTTCGGGTTCGCCAGTGCTCTTAGTCTACTTAGTCGAGTGCTGAATAGAGGATCTTTGTTAGCAACCATGAGTTACCTTATCAAAGAGGATATCGTAGACTAAGGGTTTAGACTTAATCCTAGGTTGATAGATGGGGAAGTGCATAGGCCTATGCATAGTTGACCTATATCTAAGTTGTCTATCCTAAGATGTCGACCTTAAGCTATATGTATACCAATAAAGAATGTGATCTAAATAGAAGAGATGTAGACTAAAGGAGCCAAGCGCCTAGGGCCTGAATCTTTAACCCTAGATACCCTACTTGGATCGTTGGTGAAGTGGGTAATGTACTCTAAATGATTCTAACTTGTGAATGAATATGTGATTGCCTGTACAAGTGACATAGGGTGCTACAATAATGACTATGTCAAGAGAATATTAAAAATGTTTTGACATAAATCATATTAATATATTCATGATGTTCAATTTATAAAATATAAGCTTGCAAATTTTGATCATTGTACATACATGAATGGTAAAAAAAATATTCTATAGTGCAAAGGTTTTGACAACATTAATTAAAGAGTTATGGGTGAATTACTAGAAATTGTTATTTGGCATGATAAAGTAATTGAAGACATTGACTTGAAACTTGGTATTACAGCCACTATTAAATGCTTTAGCATGAAAAACAAATTCATATCACATAAGTCCAATATATTTGATTCTATTTTAATCAGATTCTCTAAAACAGGTTATAAAAAGAAATTTTAAAGAACATATCTGTGTGGGTCTTCGAAAGGATTCTGCTCATGGGATTCGAATACAAAGAGTATGACCACATTACCCGTAGGACAAAATGATCGTAGACCTTTACACTCGACACAAGCATGCCAATGGAAGAGCAGATGGAGTTATACATACTATTAGCCATGGAGGATATCGGCTTTCACCACACACCTCGATGGATAATAATATATATAACCTAAAATTTCACGAGATTTCCTTCATTCAATACATGAGCTCGAATGAGATTTATTTGATTGTGAGAATCGGTTTCCTACGGGCGCAAGCCCCCGTAGTTAATTATATTTTAGACCTCGATATAAGAAAATTCTCGATTAAGGACGTTAGATTATCTTCTCAAAAGTGGGTTTAGCGCGAAGGAGTTTTTAGGCTTTCCTAAACAAAAGGGGAAGATAGGCTCAATTTGGTTTAATCAGCATACGTGGTTCAGTCAACATTCGGCCGGTCTAAGGAAGAGAAAATTGGAGAAAAGAAATAAACAATGCATTCAAAGATACCTGAGAGAAAGAGGGAGATGGCGTCATCTGTGTGACGTGGATGGGTAGGATTTATAGCCTCTGAAAGAAAGGAAGCTTACCCATTGATAAGGCGTATAGTGGTACACTTGTACCACTCACCTTAGATCCTAAATCTATAAAAGATGTAGTATCGTACATACGATACTAACATCTACGACCTAATTAATGCAGTCTGGACTTATATCCCTGCCTGAAAAGGGAAGCCAGCTAACATCCCAAGCACAACCAATCGTCCTATATGTATGCATGATGGAGAGGCTCTATCCTACGGAATGAAGGATTAGCAGTTCAAAAGATTTAAATTAGAGACTCTGTAATATGCAAAGGAATATACCTGGTGCCATGTATGATGCATGAAACAAATGCAAAAGTAAGAAATATCCTTAGGTCTACTAATGTAATGCATGCATGTAAGTAAAGTGCATTGTGAAACAAAGTATGTAAAAAAAATGCATGCATGACATTCAGAGTACAAAAAAAGTAAATAAACACACTAAAGGTACCATTCAGGCAAGGTACCCACATCACATTACAACAGAAAATCATCCTAGCGGTGCCCACTTCGTGTGGGAAAACAACGATGCCCATGGCACAATAGGTAGCCTACACTACAGACCTAAATGACCCTAATGGTCTCTAGGGCTCACAGAAGGTAGGGGGGTATCATACCCAAAACTTAAAAAAAAGTCAAAATCCTAGTGATGCCCACTTCCTGTGTGAAAAAAAATGATGCCCACTTCGTGTGGGAAAACAACGATGCCAATGTCACAATGGGTGGTCTACTCTACATGCTTAAATGACCCTAATGGTCTCTAGGGCTCACAGAAGGGGGTAGACTTTGACCTATGAGCCAAAACTTCGTTAGTGAACTAACCTAAGGCCAGCTATCTAAATATGCTATAATACATATTAATAAGTTGTGTGTGATATGAAGCAGTTTTGATATGTAATTAAGAATTTATTTTATAAGTTGTAGAAATTATACCTGATTGTGGCGCTGCCACTTAAAAACTCCTAAGAAAATGATCTCGAATTGTGGCGCTGCCACTTAAAAGCTTCCAAGCAAATGATCCCATTTAATTCTTGACGGTCAAGATCTGATGTACCTCGCAAGATAAGATAACAGAGAAATATATAAATGAGCGTAGATGTCATTCAGAAAATAAATGCAGGTAAATAAAAAAAATATAACTAACAGGAAATATAAGAATTGCATTTATAGAACATGCACACGTGGTAAACACTGAATAACAAAAGAAAATGTCAGCTTGACTTAGGGAAGGAAGTCGTGTCCTAACCAAACAAGTATAAGGTGTGTGTAACATGCTATGTGCTTTAGGATGTGTCCTATGTAGGATGATTTAATTATAGTTGCTTTCATTAGATTTGTTAAAAGGCAAAAATAAGATTTTAATTGAAGTTTAAGTATTAGTATTTTAAGATTGATTTCAAAAACTTTATTTTATGATTTGATTGATTACCACCTTTGTTTCACACTGAGGCCGTGAGGTTTATTTCATCCTCCTTGGGCTAATTTAATAGCCTCGTAGGCCTGGGTCACCTAGTGACAACCAATTTTGTTGAACTATTTTAGTCGGTTATAAATTAAAAAAAAAGGTTGATTAGGCAATTTATTATCAATTAAGATTTGACTTAAACCAATTAAGAAATTAATTTTAAAGTTTAACACTCCATTAAATCTATTTGTAGCGTTTTGCCACCATGCTCGAGGAACCAGACCTCATTAGGACACTTAGCCCCGCAGCCCGGAGTACTCCATCCAATAAACTTCATCTTTGGAGTGGTTATTATGTATTAAGGGATTTGTTTATCAATTTTAAAAGATTAATATAAGGTTTGATCTTTAGAAGTCTTTTATCCTAATGAATTTAATTTATGTTTAATCTCCTAATTTATTCTATATCTTTTAAATTTTAGATTGGTTAGGAGTTTATTATTAGATTAGTTAAATTTGATTTTAGGTGTATGCTTTGGGTTTGCAATTTAATGATTACAAATATTAATAATAACTTGATTAAGAATTGAGTATTTCTTTAATACATTTTAAGAGTTAGATTATAAATGATTGGTTGATTATTAATAGATTAAAGGAAACTAAACCTAGGAAAACGTATCACTAAGTTTTCATTTTGATGTCTCTATCCTAAAGGGAGCATGCACCCTAAGTCTATATTATTTAAGACTCGGTCTTTAATTTTTGTCTTTAAGTGTCACTAAAGTTGTAGGAAACAAAAAGAGGTTTTGTTTTCTAACCCTTAGGATATTTACAAGCATCGAATACCAAAGCATAAATAAAGAAGCGGCATAAAGACTAATAGCAAAGTAAGATATGACTAAATACAATAGAAAGAAAAGAACGAAAATCAAACATAAAATGAATGTAGGCATTATTGTTGTTGGACACACTTCTTTGAAGACAAGTGTGGCTATAAAACAACCTTCTCCCCAATTCGATGTGATACAAATAAGGAAGAATGTATTTCCAATGCCCTTTGCTGTCCCCACATTCCAAATAAAGCACTTGATACATACACGACTCACTTACACTAACTATTCTCAAAACAAACTCGAAGCGACGAGAGGAACTCTAAACTCCAAAAAATAACCAAAACTCAAAAAAACTAGTTTCTCATTTTTTATATATATATTTATCCAAAACCCCGCTTTTAAAAGCAAACACTTGTAAAAGAAAGCTAATCCAAATAAGAAAGATCACCCACATAAATAAGATATTCCGTTCAAAAATAAAGACATCAACGAGTCTTTCAATCCAAAACCACCATAAGGCTCCAAATCCCAAAATTCATTTAAGAAACTTTCAAATGAAATAACACATAAAACTCTTATCGAAAAGAAAGCCAAAACATCAAAACTCTTTTTTGACATAAAACAATCAAGTTCTTTTCTTTTTATTTGGAGTGGGGTAATTTGTGGAAGTTTCTTAATAAATAGGCATTAGGAAGCCCTGCATCAAGAAACATTCACAAAAACACATTACAAAATTTCTTATCATAAAACAATTCGTCACAATATCTCTCGATACACAAACAACTCTCAAAACCTTCACAAGGCTTCTAACCATAGAGTCATTCATAAAATCTTTTAATACAAAATATTTCCTAAAACTTTCCAAATCATAAAGACATTTACAAAACTTTCACATTAAAAAAACTCATAAAACTTTCCATCTTGGAGCACTTCTCCACATGAAACAATTTAATTATAGAAATACACATAAAGTTTCCTTAACCAACTATTACTCAAAGAGGCCAAACAAATACTTGATGTGCTAACATAAGGGAAACATAAGTCTATTTCTTACTTCAAGAACAATACATATGATCAAGGAATATTCATCTTAATAATTTTCAACAAGCTCAAAAATCTTCTCAAAAGAGAAACGCATTTAAACGTTCCCCAAAATTTATCTACCAAAATAGTTTGAGGCACAAAACAAGTGAAATATGCATCTAACTTGTTTACAAATCAATTTGGAGCATAGAACAATTGAAAATCTGCACTTGGTTTGTCTCCAACACAATTTGGAGGCTAAAACAATAAAAAAACTACACATGTTTTGCTTCCCATTGCGATTTGGAGCCTAAAATAGTGAAAAAAACTGCACATGATTTGCTTCCCAATGCAACTTGGAGGTTAAAACAGTGAAAAAAAAACTGCACTTATTTCTATTTCCAAAACAACTTGGAGGCTAAACAGTGGAAATTATGCATTTTGGTTAAGGATGATAATGCTTTATCCCATACACATGAGACCTCTCTTTAAACAACACATAGAATGATATAACTCATCTATAAACATGCTCTTCTATAAGTTCTATATATAGCCAATGATTTCAACAAATGAGAACATCCTGCATGTTTAAGAAAAAAAATCATGCTCCTCAAGCTATATAATGAAAGGACTCAACCACCATAGACTTGAAACGCAACGCACTAGTGAAAATACAACTATTGGAAAGAAGTTTTGATATTAATTTGCTTTCTCTAAAGGTTAGAAAAGATGCTCTAACAAATTCCACTTTCATGCTATATGCCACCAAAAATTCTAAACAAATGTCTAATTCAAATTCATGAATCTATTCTCATGCCAAATATACGACATTTTGCCGAAGGACTCAAAATCAATTCTTATACTATTGGTAAGGAGAAAGAAGAGAGGTTATTCGATGCCAAACTTGCTCTCCAATGTTCAAGTATTCCACCACAATTGACAATATGATTTTCATATAAAATTCAACAAATTCATAAAAGAATAAAGAAAATTTCATCAACTTGTTTCAATCCACTATGAACCAAATGCAACTAAGAAGAGACAAGCTTGATGCCAACCCACTTTCCCAAAATATTAGAAACAATGCTCTAATTGCCATGTGTGTCTTTTTTTTATAATTAAATCATCTCGTATTAAATCCAAAACATGTTCGAAACAGAAAAGTACGGTCCCATGGAAATTTTCAACACAACTACCAATACCACATTCTCATAAATTTAAAACTAGTAGAGAGATATCAAAATTTGAAGAAAAATAAAAGTGCCCTATCACCCATCATACCTCCTCATGATCAAATACGTTTCGAAACACATTTACTTGCTTCGATCTAACTTTAAACCACGTACAAGTGAGAGAAAGAAAATAAGCTCAATTCATCACAAAGCTTCAAATCCTTCCCAAAGCTCAGAAAATTATTCAATATAAATCATGTGACCTTGTATCGGATCGAATTGACTTTCCAAGTTGATCGCATGAGCATGTTAAGCATTTCCAATAAGTTTAACTTTCAAGTTATATGCTATTAAATATTTCAGGAAAAATTTTCAAACATGTAACTATGAGAATGAGAAAATCCACAACAGTTCATACACTAAGTCATCCTTTCAATGCCATGAAATTCACAAGCTCACAATAATGCTTTTACTAAAAGCGATATCTCATGTCATGAGGATAAAGCTCAAATCACATGGATCCTCCCTTTTAACTACCAAGAGAAAATCAAGATACACCAACCTTTCAACCGTGAAACAAACCATTTATCATCTCCAAGGATTTTTTTTTAAACAATTGAAAAACTCTATACATAGGATCACTATTCACCATACCAACAAAATCTCTTCAAATAAAAAGGAAACATACATCCACAAAAGGAAGAAAAATAAAGCTCAATGCAAGAGAAATGGACTTAGAGAAATCACCTCTATGAAAAAAATGCCTCATAGAAGAAAAAGAAAATAAACAAAATAGTGGTCCTATGCAAAGAATGCACCTTATCAGCAGCAATAGTTATTTCATCCAAGAATAACTTGTAGATCTGGGTTGGTGTTTGTCTAAGGGATAGATCTAAATCCACCTTAGCTGATAAAGGACTTTATGCCGATTGAGTCTACCCTATGATTCATTACTCAAAGGGTTGACGCCGTTATGGAACATACATGTTTTAGCGGTAATCATAATATAATGGTTCCATTTTGCGGCAAGACCACCCGATTAGAGGGCACATGCCATGTCCTTGCTGGCAAGAGACTATTTGAGGGTGAAATTAAAAATCACTTTTATTTTTGTAGGAATTTGGATGACATTTTATGATTCAAGTCAGTTCGACTCTGGTCCTTTAATGTAGGAGGATGAAACTTGAATATTTGACCCGCACTGCATTCTTGGACTGTTTGATTTAGAATTCATTTGTGACGATCAGAGCACATGCGGGTTTTATTTTAGTGTAATTTGCATTTCAATTACACTTATGTTTTGTATTTTTATTATATCCGCTCGATGTATTTTTAGATTTGCTCGTTATTCTTGTATAAATAGCATTGTTCTTGCATAATATTCATGTCAAGATGCTCATTAGTGACAATAGCATCATAGGAGATAAATTGCTATGATTTTACGGGAATAGATAAGACAATTCATATGAATTAATTAAAATATTGAATGTAGTCAGATGAAAGTCAATGCCATATGCTGAAGCTCAATATACTACTTTTTCATTTCTCTTATTCTTCAACCATCTATATACCTAGATATCATATAGTTAAATGCGAATATGTGTTTTGGAGAATTTGTCTTTTGGCTCATAGAAGTAAATCTAAAACAAGGAAAAGCACTAGCCTCGCTATTGCCTTCTCTTGTAAGCTAGGTCCATAAAAATTCTCTTTGCTTCACATATCAATTCAATTTAAGGTTATCTCCAATCAATTTTCATTGTAAGTTCTTCTTCTCCTTCACATTACAACATTCTTTACTGGCTTCATCTAATAAGAGTTGGACAAAAGCCCAACTTCTTCTTAACACAACGTTTGTTCTTTTGATGCTTACTTTCAACTGAAGAATTTAACAGTTGAACATAAGAAAGGGCTTAAGGTAACAATGACAATAGTTTATAAAAGAAGAATGACATCATGAAAAATACTCCGATGATGCCTATGTTACTAAACTTTTGTATTCCATGATTGAATTGAAAGTAAGCTGAAGGGACTACACCATAATTTCAAGCATTCTACGTGCTATCTTTATTAAGAAGTGACCACTAATTAGGGATATAAGAAAGTATTCAGATACTACTTTCCTAAAAGTTGTATTTCTTGGGTGAAATCATTATAGGAGAACGTTATTTGGTCCACCCAAAAGACCTGAGGCCTTGGTCGATGTTTCAGGATGCTTATCTTAGATATCAGAATGCTACTTTTCTGAGGATTGACATGTAAACCATAAACAGTAGCAAAATTAGCCAAGATAGAGTTGAGGGTTTGTGCGTTGGTGAAGGTGGCTTTCCCAAATGCCAGGAGAACATTAGCAATCATAAGCTGGGTAATCGAACAATCACCAATGCTCATACTAATAAAATTGGAGTTGGAGGTGGCCTGATCCAAAGAAGTAGAAATACCATCCAAATTGGAGAGAGAGAGAGAGAGAGAGAGCTGACTATCATTATTGAGCAGAATAACGAGAGAGAGAGAGAGAGAGAGAGAGAGAGTGTGTGTGTGTGTGAAACTAAGTAGTATTTTTTAATGATTTATTAGGGGTGTAAGAAATAAATTAGGATTAAAAGTGATATAAAAAGAATTGATGCAGGACTAGGTATGATTTAAATGAATGAGTTAAGAGCATGCACGTTTTGGAAAAGAGCAAAAATAATTAAAACATTAGGTAAACGATAACAGCTACTTGGTCTCTAGTTCCACCTCCACCCAATTAATAAATACTCGGATGTATGTCCCTTTCCGTGTAGATGGACCTACAAAACTAATCTAAAATCTGATGGCTTTATTGATCGCCTCAAGGCTAGAATCGTAGCTCAAGGCTTCAAACAATAGTATTTAGTTAACTACTAAGAAACCTTCATCCAACCAGTTGCTAAGATTCTATTTATGTTCTTCTTATCATAACACTATTTAATATGATAAGAGAGAGAGAGAGAGAGAAAGAGAGAGAGAGAGCGATGTGTTCACACTAGAGAGCAAAGGAGAGCTGAACTTATTTTATTTTTGAGGTAGAGGGCAAGGGAGGGAGAGAGAGAGAGAGAGAGAGAGAGAGAGAGAGAGCGATGTGTTCACACTAGAGAGCAAAGGAGAGCTAAACTTATTTTATTTTTGAGGTAGAGGGCAAGGGAGGGAGAGAGAGAGAGAGAGAGAGAGAGAGAGAGAGAGAGAGAGAGGGAGAGAGAGAGGGAGAG
>NW_021319746.1:95746-99545 GCF_001605985.2 Dendrobium catenatum | reverse complement strand
GATTTGGCACAACAAAACTTATCTTTAGCATTGTGATTGAAATTCCCTAATAGTTCTGCAGCAAGGAGAATGTTATCAGAGATAATCTTATTCTTAATGAATCCTCCTTGACTTGGATGGAAAATGAAGGACATCACCTCTTTCATCCTATTGGCAATGATCTTAGCTATGACTTTATAAATGACATTGCACAAAAAAATAGGTCTAAAGTATTTAACATTGTTGGCTTGAGGTTGCTTTGGAATTAAAGTAATAGTAGTTGCTTTCACTTGCTTAGGCATAAAACCAATGGTGATAATGGAAAGAATAGCCTTACAAAGTTGATGTTTGATGACATTCCAAGAGGTTTTGTAGAACTCAAAAGGGAAGCCATCAGTACCAGGTATAGAGTTAGCTTTGCCAGTAAAAATAATAGTTTTGATCTCATCAATATTGACCGGAGCTGTGAGCAAGGGCAGAAGGTGTGGAGGAATCATATTCTTGGGGGGAATATCCTAAAAGTTGAGATTAGTTGAAGGAGGGTTGTGGGTATTGAAGAGCTTGGAGTAATGGTTAATGAAAACCTTGGAGATGTCTTGATGGGTAGTGACAGGTCCTTGATTAGTAAATATATCTTTGATCAGGTTGTGCTTTGTGGAGATGTTGATTTTTTAGTATAAGAATTTTAAGTCATCTTCACCATGAGTGAGCCAACTAACCTTAGCACTTTGAGACATCCAACTAGTAAGAGTAGCATGGTAATAAGAAAGCTTAATGTTAATGTTGTTGAGATAATTGTTCAGAGAATTATGAAGAGGTTTTCTTTGGATTTGAGAGATGATTTGGTTTTGCAAACATCTAAGAGTGTCAATCTCATCCTAGATAGCTGTAAAATTAGACCAATGTTTATGCTTGATGAGGTTTTTGAGGCTCTTAAGCTTATTATAGAAAGAGAAAAGGGGGCTACTGGTATTAGGTTTGGAGAAAGCTGGGAGTAGACAGTCCCAGAATTCCAACTGATTCAAAGAATAGTTGTTATACATAAAATGGTGGCCTTTCATACCATCTTGATTATTAATTAGAGTAAGGGGAGAGTGGTATGAGAAATTTGGGTCTCCAACAATGTAGTAAGAGTTTGGGTAAGTAAACAACCAAGCATCATTAATAAGAACTCTGTCAAGTGAAATAGTGCCCGACAGAAGAGAGATCATGCAAACCCGAGCTGAAAATCATTCTATTAAAGTCACCAAGCTTGTTGTTTTTTAGCACAGTACCACCAGTTTCTTCATTTGGGGAACAACAACAGTTAAAGTCTCCAATGATAGCCCAGGGAAGTGTAATAGTTTCAGAAATTTTCTGGATGTTGTCCCATAGGAACTGCCTTTCCAAATGAGAATTACTAGGATAAACCATGGTAATAGCATAGATGGAGGCAAAGGCAATAATAATGGTACCATGGATGAGTTGGTTAATGGTGATCTCAGGGATGAAATTATAGCATTTACATTCCATTTAATCCCGATACTCCCTAGATTATAGTGCTGGAAATTGTGGTAGGAGGCTTCCATAGGGAACACTTTATGGCTGGCAAGAAATCATTGATTTGAGAGGTTACTAAGGGATATTTTAGCTTCAAGGATGAAGAGGATGTCAAGGTTGTGTTTTTGGGTTAATTATTTGCAGCATAAGACTTTGTCAGGGTCATAAAACCCACATATATTCCAGGCTACAATATTGGGTAAGGTCATTGACATTCATGGGTTGGGGTAGAGGCCTTTTTAGGTTGCTTGCCTCTAGTTTGCTTTTGATTTTGTTGAGAGATTTATTGGGTTGTTGTGGTGTCTGATATAGAGGTGGAGGACTAATATGTGCGAGTGGGAATGGTGGGTTGGTGACTACGGGGTGATGTTTGCGGTGGAATGTTTTGATTAGGATTTGAAAGGTTTGGTGAGTTATTTGTGATTTGGGTTGTAGTGATAAGTTGTTCTAGATTCCCTTTTTCTGAAAGGGCTTCAAATTGATTTTTGGTTTTTATTGTGGAAGGGTTTTTACGAGGGGACGTAGGGAGAGGAGGCTCAGTTATTTCACCTGAATGGGAATTTAGATTCGGTATTAGAGGACCCAGAGGAGTGTTGGGAAGTAAATGGAGATTAGATGAGGTGGTGCCCAATTTGGGAGGTGGCGGTTGTTTTGGGATGGTTAGACGGGAGGGGGGGAGTGGTGAACTGTGGCTTGCGACTGGTGCTTCTACCGAGAGGTCTGGAAGTTGTGTTAGAGGGAAGAATGTGGTCTTTAATACATAGAGAAGGGGGGGTGCATGATGGAGCCGCACTGAGAATAGTGTTCCGGTTTCCAATCATATTGGATTCTAAGCAGGGAAGTTATACCATCAACAAAGTAGAAAATCTCATCCGAGAGAGTGGAGGTGCTAGTGATTTGCACACAAACTCTAGAAAAGGTTAAACGGGTTTTGGCGGCAGTGAGAGCATCGACAACTAGAGGGATTCCAACAGAACTAGCAAGTTTAGAGATACCTTCCGATGTCCAGCAGGAGAGGGGACATTTCATAAATTTGATCCAAAGGAGAATCGACGGGAACTCTTCACACTTGGAGACAAAATTCAGACTCCACTTTTGAAGAATAAAGGGGTTTTCGAAGAAAAACTAGGGGCCTCCTGTCTAGGAAAGCTCATAATCTTCAATCACTGTAAATTCTAGGAGGAAGAAACCATCATCCATTGTTAGAAGAGAGAAAGTTCCTTTGAGTTGCCATGTCCTTTTGATAACAGATAGCAAAGCCTCGTAGAACGACCTTTTGCCCACTGAATATCAAACAAGAGAGAGTTACCATTCAGGGGCTCCAGCAAGGAATTGATCACTGGTAAATTGGGCTGTGAGATTTTGTGTGGGGACAAAAGCTAGGGAATTAGAAAACTTCGTTGAAACTTGAGGGTTGTGGTTAGAAGATTTTTCGAACCCAACGGATAGACAACAGGAGCGGTGTAGACAGGGGGTAGGATGAAGAGAGGGGGGGGGTGTGGGGACAAAAGCTAGGGAATTACAGAACTCCATTTGAAACTTGAGGGGTTAAGGGGGGGAAGGAGTAAGCCAAAACCTAGGGCGACAAAGAAACCCTACCAGAGCTTGCTGAAAATCACTTGATAAAGCTAATGATTTCAAACCTCTGATCCAAAAAATCACTTCTTCTCTTGTTGGTTGGAAGGCGAAAATTCTATCCTTTGTTGGTTGGATTTAATTTCTCAAATTCACCACAAGCAACACGTTGACTTATTGGAATAGAGATTCTATCTTGCCTAAAGGATGTTGCAAACTCATTAACCTTTTGTGCTCTAGATTCCTGTATTTTGGGGATACTAATATGAGGAAAATCCACACCATCTCCTGGAAAAACACTTGCATTCCCAAAAAAAGTGGTGGACTGGGTATCCCATCCATTGACTACCTTCAGCACAACTTTGCCTGCTCGATGATCAGGAGATTTTTGAATAAAAGCAGCCTTCTTTTTGACTGGTGGAGAGTAAAATATTATTCTTTATAGAACTTGTTGCCTATTAAAAGCTCTGCTTATTGGAGCTACCTTTGCAACAAGGTTGTTTCTATTAAACATTGCCTTACTTTGTTTGTCCACTATAGTAACAATTTATCCTTCTTATGGGACCCTTGGTGGAATGGAAAATCTGTGGTAGATTTATTGAATGAAAGACTGAAGCTACAGGACTTTACCTATATGTCTAATTGGAAAGTTTCTATGGTTATCAATGATAGAAATTGGACATTTCCTAATAGTTTTGATGTTTCT
>NW_021319746.1:91437-92897 GCF_001605985.2 Dendrobium catenatum | reverse complement strand
AGACTATACCACTTAGTAGTAGCCAATTATATCTCCAAGTTTTAGCTAAATCTTGTAGAACAAAATGACTAAAGCTTCATTGACTGAAGCTACTACTACATTTGTTGTATTAATATGTGTATAATATGAGAGATTAGTTCTGGAACAATGTTAACTATCCTATAAGAAAACATTGAATCATATGATAGTTAAACGAGATGATAATCTTTCAAGCAGCCAAACCATAAAAATATATACAAACTTTTCAATAAATAATGAATGAAAAAAATACAATATGCACTAATCATAAAATTCAAATACAAATTATTTTTGCTTTTTCAATGTATTTATATTTTTTATGATTATATATGTTAATTTTATTTTTCACAAAAATAATGAACAATGGAAAGCATGGCTTAAATTTATTATCTTGAAGAAATAATTTTCTCTAATCATTGGGATGTAAATCCTTTTACAATTTTGAATAAATTTTTATTAATTCTAATTTAAAATTCATCAATTTTCCTAACTAATTTAAATAAAAAAGAATCTACTTAAAAATGCAACAACCTTTGAGAAGCCAACTAATTTAAAGACAACAGCACTGTGTTGCATAAAATGCAACAACCTTTGAGAAGCCAACTAATTTGAAGACAGCAGCACACCCATTGATGATATCAATAATTCTTCAACATAGCAAAAATCTTTCAGCTTGACAAGAAAATCATCAGAAAAAAAAAGTCTTTTCAACATCACAATGGAAAAGTGTATGACAGAAAAAAAATCTTACGCACACAATATTTTGATAGCTATTGACATGAAGAGCTTGATATACTGTAACAGGAATAGCAAGATAGAAAGTCTTCAGTGAGACGTATGAAGATTTGTAGTGTTCTTATGAACCTCACCCAAGTTTAAGGCTACATGATCTGATAATTGAGAATCATTCTCCACAATCTGTGGCTTCTTAAGATCTTGTATCTTGTAAGTATTGAACATATCCTTTGTGATGTTTTCTAGTCCATCTAGAAGGTTGTACTTCAGTACATATGACCTTAGTTCTTCACGAATTTGATGCAGAGGCTATTTCAAGAAATGAGAAAATCAAATTAAAAAAGGTGATAAAAAGACTTCGCTTTAGATGCATGTTTGATGTTGTTTTTTATCAGACTACATGTATGATGACTAAAAAGTAATCCAAATATGTTATCAATCATGAAATTTCAGCCCAACTAATTATGAATGTTCTGAAAGAATAAAATCAACACAACCATACCTCAACTCCTGACTCAAGGGCAAGCTAGAAAAAACCTATCGAAACTGAGTGCTTTGAAGCCGACTCAGAAAGTTTAATCTGTGATAACCAATAGGAAGCTGAAGATAACACATTGAACCTTTTCCTGTAGCTATATTTCGATGCATTAGACATAGGTGAGTCAAAATTCAACTGATTGTTCAATCTGTTTCTTTGATTTTCAGAT
>NW_021319746.1:84949-91337 GCF_001605985.2 Dendrobium catenatum | reverse complement strand
ATCTTTCAGCTTGACAAGAAAATCATCAGAAAAAAAGCCTTTTTCAACATCACAATGAAAAAGTGTATGACAGAAAAAAAATCTTACGCACACAATATTTTGATAACTATTGACATGAAGAGCTTGATATACTGTAACAGGAACAGCAAGATAGAAAGTCTTTAGTGAGCCGTATGAAGATTTGTAGTGTTCTTATGAACCTCACCCAAGTTTAAGGCTACATGATCTGGTAATTGAGAATCATTCTCCACAATCTATGGCTTCTTAAGATATTGTATCTTGTAAGTATTGAACATATCCTTTGTGATGTTTTCTAGTCCATCTAGAAGGTTGTACTTTAGGACATATGACCTTAGTTCGTCACGAATTCGATGCAGAGGCTATTTCAAGAAATGAGAAAATCAAATTAAAAAAGGTGATAAAAAACACTTCGCTTTAGATGCATGTTTGATGTTGTTTTTTATCAGACTACATCCATGATGACTAAAAAGTAATCCAAATATGTTATCAATCATGACATTCCAGCCCAACTAATTATGAATGTTCTGAAAGAATAAAATCAACACAACCATACCTCAACTCCTGACTCAAGGGAGAGCATGAAAAACCTATCGAAACTGAGTGCTTTGAAGCTGACTCAGAAAGTTTAATCTGTGATAACCAATAGGAAGCTGAAGATAGCACATTGAACCTTTTCCTGTAGCTATATTTCGATGCATCAGCGATAGGTGTGTTAAAATTCAACTGATTGTTTAATCTGTTTCTTTGATTTTCAGATATTGGCGTGAGGATTCCAACAGATATGGAATGAGGGATGCTATTAGTAGACTTTATAAGGTTTGAGATCCTCTTTGGAGGCTTCACATACTTTTCTTTCCCAGAAAGAAAGACTTCGCTCATGCTCTTGGCCAAATTTGGTGCAGTCCTCAACCTAGTTTAATCACAAGAGTAATCATTTTAGCCAATAAAACTGAAAAATTTTCTTGAGTGCAAGTTTCCAATAGCATACGGGATCATAAGCAGTTTTTTTATAATTTACAGAGCACATAAAAAATAACCTATATCAATAAACATTGAGCACCAATTTATTTCATGCTTATTCTTCCTCAAGTCCGAATATTGGCGCCTATATGTCCTTTTGCCTTGGCAAATATAAAATTAAATAATTTATTTACTTATTACAATGGTTTTGAAAATCGGATCGGATAACGAACAGGAAGAAGGAGAGGTTCACGGTTTGAACCTGATGATGTAATAAATAATAATATTATTAAAAATTATAAAATAAATGAAAATTTTTCATCTAATACATTCACTATACAATATACATTTCATTTTCATATCAAAATAAACAAATAATATATCAAAATTTTCCTCTTCAAAATACATCAGCAGTGAATTGCTGTAGCTTCAATGTCTGATTCCTACTTAAGAAATCTGCATCCAGCAATAAAACAGATTCTTTACCATGAACTAGCTTTTCTAACCTGATATTTCTAAACACCATAGGCATATAACCAAGGATGAAGTTAATTAATCCAAATGACAGAAGATGAAGGGTTTTAGAGCTAGCAACTACGCTTTTAATGCCGAAACAGAGCATCAGTGCTGGTTTCCTTCGAGTTGTTTTATTCATCTCTATAAAATAGTAGACAAATCCGACTATAGACCACATGACAGCAATTGCAAAAAATACCACTCATTTCTCCATAAATCAACTTAGGTGAGAAAACAATAAAACAAATCAGGGGAAGAAAAACCACCATATTGTGCTCTCTCGCATGTTCCAAAAAATATATTAAATGCATCTCATTCTCTAAACTGATAGAAATAACTAAACTAATAGCAAATCAAAGGAAAGATATATCCAAAAATATCACAACAAATATGAGGTAGATGTAGAAGAATAAAGGAAGAAAATAACAAATGCAAAAAATGAAAAAAAAAGAGCTGAAATATTAGAAACAAAAAAACAAAAATGTTCAAAATAGAAAATAGAGAGAGGAGGATATCTAGAACACTAACAAGATGACCTATTATTGAAGCCGAAATCTCCTATGCTTCTTTGTCTTCTGCAGTTGCCACAGACAAATCGGAGCACCAACAGAGGAGCTGCAGAGACGAAGGAGGAGGAGCGAAGGAGAGGAGCGGCTTCGGGAGTTACGGCATTACGGGAGTAGGAGAAAAAGAAGCTAGGTTTTACAGTTTTACTTCACATACTTATTTAGTTATTTCTCAAAAACCGCATGATTGAAATCCAACGGCTGAAGATGCGTCTAATTTTAACAAGGCGGTTTGAGTCCGATTTCCGGTTCGCCGGTTTCACGGTCCGACCGGTTCAAATCCGGTTCCTACTTTGTCTGTTTTGGTGTTAAAACGAACAGGCCGGCCGGCCGGGTACCGATTCAACCGGTTAAACCAGCCGGTCCGGTCCGATTTTTAAAATGTTACTAAGATGATGAAAACTAATGAAGGTTCAATGCATATGAGACAAATTAATAAAAAAATTGCACCCATATTGATTATGATAGGTATAAAAATATCAGGGGGTTAATGCAAACAACATATAAGTTCAAGTTAAAAAACAAATTAAGCTGAGTGTAATAATTAAAATAAAAAGTTACAAGTGCAGGAATTCTGCTATCATTATGACAAAAATAAAGGGTAGCTATACATCTGATCTATAAATTTATTAATGCTCAAAAAAAGCCATCAAGATATTCGTTTCAATCTTGGTCCTTTTGTTAAATGTCATATTTGCATCCGAATGTTATTAAATTATTTCTGGGGTAAATCCATACGGATAGCCACCAAAATTTAGCGATAATATATTACTGCTGATGTATTTTGAAGAGGAAAATTTTGATATATTATTTGTTTATTTTGATATGAAAATGAAATGTATATTGTATAGTGAAAGTATTAGATGAAAATTTTTCATTCATTTTATAATTTTTAATAATATTACTATTTATTACGTCATCCGGTTCAAACCGTGAACCTCTCCTTCTTCCTGTTCGTTGTTCGGTCCGATTTTCAAAACCTTGGTAATAAGTATATAAATTATTTAATTTTATATTTGCCAAGGAAAATGGACATATAGGCGCCAATATTCGAACTTGAGGAAGAATAAGCATGAAATAAAATGGTGCTCCTCTGAGCGAAGTCTATCTTTCTAGGAAAGAAAAGTATGCAAAGCCTCCAAAGAGGATCTCAAACCTTATAAAGTCTACTAATAGTAGCCCTCATTCCATATATGTTGGAATCCTCACATCAATATCTGAAAATCAATGAAACAGATTAAAAAATCAGTTGAATTTTGACACACCTATGTCTGATGCATCGAAATATAGGTACAGGAAAAGGTTTAATGTGTTATCTTCAGCTTCCTATTGGTTATCACAGATTAAACTTTCTGAGTCGGCTTCGATGCACTCAGTTTTGATAGGTTTTTTCATGCTTTCCCTTGAGTCAGGAGTTGAGGTATGGTTGTGTTGATTTTATTCTTTCATAACATTCATAATTAGTTGGGCTGGAATAACATGATTGATAATATATTTGGATTACTTTTTAGTCATCATGGATGTAGTCTGATAAAAAACAACATCAAACATGCTTCTAAAGCGAAGTCTTTTTTATCACCTTTTTTAATTTGATTTTCTCATTTCTTGAAATAGCCTCTGCATCGAATTCGTGAAGAACTAAGGTCATATGTCCTAAAGTACAAGCTTCTAGATGGACTAGAAAACATCACAAAGGATATGTTCAATACTTACAAGATACAAGATCTTAAGAAGCCACAGAAATTGGAGAATGATTCTCAATTACCAGATCATGTAGCCTTAAACTTGGGTGAGGTTCATAAGAACACTACAAATCTTCATACGGCTCACTGAATACTTTCTATCTTGCTATTCCTGTTACAGTATATCAAGCTCATCATGTCAATAGTTATCAAAATATTGTGTGCGTAAGATTTTTTTTTCTGTCACACACTTTTCCATTGTGATGTTGAAAAAGACTTTTTTTCTGATGATTTTCTTGTCAAGCTGAAAGATTTTTGCTATGTTGAAGAATTATTGATATCATCAATGGGTGTGCTATTGTCTTCAAATTAGTTGGCTTATCAAAGGTTGTTGCGTTTTATGCAACACAGTCTTGTTGTCTTTAAATTAGTTGGCTTCTCAAAGGTTGTTGCATTTTTAAGTAGATTCTTTTTTATTTAAATTAGTTAGAAAAATTGATGAATTTTAAATTAGAATTAATAAAAATTTATTCAAAATTGTGAAAGGATTTACATCCCAATGATTAGAGAAAATTATTTCCTTAAGATAATAAATTTAAGCCATGCTTTCCATTGTTCATTATTTTTGTGAAAAATAAAATTAACATATATAATCATAAAAAATATAAATACATTGAAAAAGCAAAAATAATTTGTATTTGAATTTTATGATTAGTGCATATTGTATTTTTTTCATTCATTATTTATTGAAAAAGTTTGTATATATTTTTATGGTTTGGCTGCTTGAAAGATTATCATCTCGTTTAACTATCATATGATTCAATGTTTTCTTATAGGATAGTTAACATTGTTCCAGAACTAATCTCTCATATTATACACTTATTAATGCAACAAATGTAGTAGTAGCTTCAGTCAATGAAGCTTTAGTCATTTTGTTCTACAAGATTTAGCTAAAACTTGAAGATATAATTGTCTACTACTAAGTGGTATAGTCTTGCTCTGTCTCAAAAGATAACATCTAGAGTGGAAATGGAACAACAGTTTAACTTTATAAAGTGGGCATGCAAGCAATTTGTAAATATTAAATTGATTAGTAATTAAGATTTTTTCTCTTTTGGTTATATTGTATATTGAAATCATAATTGGTAACTTGATCTTACCTCTTATGATTATCTTTGGATCCCATAGAGTATATAAGATGTATCCTTGGATCTAGCTTTATAGAAGTTGTATGATCAGATGTAACCAATATACTAAAATTTTTTACTCATAATACACAATTGACAAGCTTATGTGCTCATCAAGTAATTTCACCATGCAAAAGTTCTCCATGAAAGAAATGAAGTAACTTTGAATGTAGAGGTTAAATTTTAATAAGAAATGCCACAAATATTGTTCTAAAAAATTCCTAGTTTAAACCTTCCAAAATTTTGTTGTTGCTGTCCCATTGTATCCTTTAATCAATACTGCACCTTGTCATCACAGTCTTATCTAAACCCACCTTCCACCCTTGCATATTTCAAGCTGCATAGATTTCGCCTCATAAATGCTTTCTTTGTATAAGATGACAATAGAAATTATTTTTTTTGTTTTGTTGTTACAGTAGGTTTTGTATCACTGTTGTGATCTAATTGATGGATGGATGGATGGTTCTCCTATAATGTTTAGGATAGTAAAGCTATGTTTGGTGATGTTTAAATTTTAGTGCAATAAAGGTTATGAAGGAGATAGTGGTTGACTAACCCGATTTCAATAACAACCAAGATTTGGAGCTTAGATTCTAACCTAAGCAGTCTAGTATCATAAAAGATGAGGCATTTCCTAAACCACTTTCCAAGAGCACCAGGAAGTATCCAAGACCATTCCAAATCCTTAATCAAGATTAAACCTACGTTAAACCTAACTTTTGCACATTTATAATCATCCTTGAAAGTGATTTGATCCATCATTTTCTCATCTCCTCTGTCTCCCAGGAACCTTGTGATCTTAATTCTATGATTTTTGCTAATGGTTTAAATGACCTTTCTTTTATTGGTTGTAAATTTACCTGGTTCAATCAAAGAGTGGACTCTCCTATACATATCAAGCTTGACAGAGCTTTGGTTAACGATGCTTGGTGCTCTGCATTCCCTAACTCTTATTGCTCTTTTCAGAGTCCTACTTGCTCTGATCGTAGCCCTATTATTCTTCACTATGGTTTGGTTATGCAGGTTAACCATAGATTTCTTTTCAAAAAATTTTGGACTAAATTGAACTACTACTGGAGCTTCGTTCTTGAAGTTTTTTCTATACCTCATGCTGGGAATCCTCTTTCCTCCTTCTGTGACAATCTCAAAATGTTAAAAGGGAGAATTAGAAGACTGTCTTGGGCTAATTCTACCACTTTTTATTTTATTTGAACTTTATTTAATTTTTTTATTAAATTCTTTTATTTATTAATTTTTAAATTGTTTAACTAATTTATTTTTATTCACTTATTTAATCCTTTATGTTTATGAATTTTATTTTATTTTTGTTTATACTTATTCATTTATTATTTACATTGGTTTTATTCTTGTACTTTACTATTAGTTAATGGCTTTGACCAACATTTAATTTTTAAATTTGTTTAAGATTTCGTAGGTTTACTATGTTAATAAATTC
>NW_021319746.1:75567-81779 GCF_001605985.2 Dendrobium catenatum | reverse complement strand
TTTTACTTGGATTCATATAGTAATTGATCTAGAATTTGCTTGAGTTACACTTCACTGTTCCTGAAGGATAAATTCCTTCATATTGTAGAGGTAGAGGATCAATGGTTACATAATTGACTCTTGTTTGGAAAGAACTCATCGTAGCTCAATTTAATTCAATGGAATAGAGGGCTAGAAAGATGGGGAAGACCGAGGAACTTAAGCTAATGCTCTTGGGAGTGAAATGGATGCAAGAAACATAACCTTACTTCAGAAGAATTTGGAGTATTTAAGGCTTGTTTATGACTAAATCAAACCTAAATTCCAGCCAGGTGATTCCACCCGAGGCTACCAATTCTATTTGGGATGGTCAATTGGGAGAAAAGCAACTCATCCAAGTAGTTTGAGGGAACTTGGTTAATTGTTGAATCTGTTAACATTGAACCCATCTGATTGGAGGCTATTTTCTTTATTTTTTGAACACCTTGGGCCACCAATCATCTTGAGCTGATTGGGCCAAGTGTTTGGAAGTCTCTTAAAGGAAATATAAAAGTTTAAATAGCATTGTATTGTTTAGGATTAGAAATGGTCAAATAGGATGTTAATTTTAAGCATTTGGGTTAGCTCAATTTTTTGACCTAGGTCAGTCTATGGGATAGGCCTACTATGGTGGATATAAGGGACCCATAGGCTTTTGCATGTATTGATCAAGTTTAATTTTATAAGGATCATGGTTTTGTCAATAAATCCCAATTAGGTTCATTTAGGTCAACCCAATTAAAAGCCCTTTGGGCGTAAGGGCTACATTAGCTTGGGTTGATCTTTGGGGACCCAATGGATAGTCCCAAAGGATTTAGAGGCCTTAGTTTAAGGTAGATTAAGGGTGGTTTAGTCAACCTTAATCCAAATGTGATTTGAAACTTGTTGGAATAGGTCTTCAACCATGGCAAGATTACGCTTTGTAAAGGTTTATTTTAAGTTCATTTAAGCCAATTTAGTGTTCTATTGGCTTTTGGTCAACCATGGATCATTAAGGCCTCAAATAAGTTTAGGAATGTATCATCTAATCGTTGAAAGAGCTTAGAGGGTTTGGTGGAGTTTAGATGAGTTTATATGTATGCTTTATGGTTTAGGATTTAAAGAGCCTTTAATGGTCAAAGTAACCGATCATGTTAAACCTAGCCCATTCAAGAATTCATTTAGCTCTATGCATGATAAAAATTGATCGTCAAATGCCTAGGTGTAAAACTTAGGTCTTAATCTAAACTTTTCAAGTGATTCATGCATATGGTAGCTTTAGGGTTTAAATGGCTCATGGGTTGAATAAGGTACCTAGGTCAACCATGGCTTATCAGGGATCAAAGTGAGTTAAAATAAATTTAAGGATGATTATAAACATTTTTAGGTTATTTGAATCAAAATGTATGTTCAATGTTAATTAAATGAAGAGAGAGAGAGAGAGAGAGAGAGAGAGAGAGAGAGAGAGATGGAAGACAATCTTATTCAAAATAAGATTGACATGTGTATTTTAAAACAACTGTTTCTCTATCAAGCTAATGTCATAGATAGAGAGCGAGAGAGATAGGTGAGTCTCTCTCTCTCTCTCTCTCTCTCTCTCTCTCCCTCTCTCTCTCCCTCTCTCTTTCCCTCTCTCTCCCTCTCTCTCCCTTTCTTTCTCTCTCCCTTTCTCTCCCTTTCTCTCTCTCTCTCTCTCTCTCTCTTTTCCATTTCTCTTTCTCTCTCTCTATCTCTCTCTTCTCTCTCTCTATTCCTAAATCTCTCTCTCTCTTCCTTGTTCTCTCTCTCTCTATTCCTAAATCTCTCTCTCTGTCTCCCTCTCTCTCTCTCTCGTTCTCTCTCTCTCTCTCTCTCTCTCTCTCTCATATGACAACCTGCTTTGCTATTATTTTTGAAATGAGAACTAGCTTTAATATTTAGGAGCTTAATTTTTCTATAAAAAAAGGGTCACTGACTGCTTTTGTGCAACATTTTACATCATGTGCTCATCTATATGGCACGCCTGCCATCTCAGAATATAGTTATGCCTTAAATTTTATTAATTAAAAATAGGCAGTCCAAGATATTTGATGGGAGCTAGGGATTGGTTGATTTGGAGGAATTCACAAATTTAAGTAGCTCTATGAGCATATTTAGATATCAAAATGCTACTTTTTTGTGGATTGACATGTAAACCAGAAACAGTAGCAAAATTAGCCAAGATAGATTTTAGGGTTTGTGCGTTGGTGGTGGCTTTTTTTTTAATGATATTTCCTTTTTTATTTTTATTTTTTATTTTTATGATATTTTCCTTTTATTTATTTATAAGTGATTTAGGGTATCTAGTGCTTTGAAATTTAGCGAATAAGAATCCTAAATTAATGCATGGAGATCAAAGTTTAGGGTGTCTACTACGAATTTGAAAGTTTTTGAGAATTTTTTTGAGGTGTTTAAGTCACCCAATTGAAGATAATTTAAATTATGTTCTAAATGGCCAAAAGATAGGGGCGCCACTTCTAAATGGCCAAGACTATGGCCATCAGCTCTCTCTCATATACTGACTTCAATCATGCTTTGGTCGATAACACCTGGCTGAAATAAGCTATAGCACTATGATTATGCATCAACACTGCTCCCAAGTCATACCCTGAAGCATCAGTCTCCACCACAAATACCTGGCTGAAATATGGGAGCGCTAGAACTGGAATAGTGGTCATGACTTTCTTCAACATTTCGAAGGCCTGGGTCACTACATCACCCCAGGAGAAGTTGTCTATCTTCAGCTTCTTCGTCAATGGCCATGCGATGGAACTGTACCCCTTCACAAACCTCCTATAGTATCCCATCAGTCCCAAGAAACCCCTCAACCACCTGTTGTTCTTGGGCAAGGGCCATTTCTGAGTTGCTTCAATTTTTGACTGGTCAGCTGCAACACCCTCCTGAGACACTACGTGTCCCAAATATTCCACCCTTGATTGGGCAAAACTGCACTTCTTTAAGTTAGCTCTCAGCTGATGTGTCTGTAAGATTCCCAAAACCTCCTTTAGATGCTCAAAATGTTCCTCCTCAGTCTGGCTGTACACCAAAATATCATCAAAGAAGAAAACCTCCTTTAGATGCTCAAACTTCCTCAAGTGTTGCCTGAACACCCTGTTCATTAAGGACTTAAAGGTAGCGGGGGCGTTAGTGAGCCCAAATGGCGTCACTAAGAACTCATAGTTCCCCTCGTGTGTTCGTATCTCGGGCTTAAGCCCCTTCATGTTCCCCTATAGGGCCGACTCTGAGATGTGATCCAATCGGCTAGCCAAGTACTCAAATCTATCCCGATAATCCGCCACCGTCCCCTCCTGAGTCAGAGCAAAGAACTGCTTATAGAAATCTCCTCCCGCATCGGCTCGGAAACGTTTTAATAGGCAGTCCTTGAACTCCCTCCAACTCCAGAAGGGCTCCCTCCTATCAGGCCACTGGTATGCCTCAATCCTGTCTTGGTCAGCTTCTCATCCTCTATCAACCCGTTGACAGCAAAGTAATGCTCCACCTTGTAGATCCAGCCATAACCTTCTTTCCCCTCGAAAATGGGCATCTTCAATTTCCTCACCTTGGGATCTCCCCGGTATCCTCCATAGCCTCCCATTCCCCTCAGAGGAGGTGTTCCCCAATTGTCCTGATCGTCCCTCTAATGAATATACTCTATCCCCTCTTGAAACTCACCTCTCCTCCCTTCAACATCATCACCTCGACGCTGAATACCTTCAAATTCAGCACCTCGATGATGACGTTCCTCTCTTCTTCCTTCAAAATCCCCCCTCGACGCTGAATTCTTTCGAATTCAATACCTCGGCGATGAGATCCCTCTCTCCTCCCACAAAAATTAGCCCCCCTTTTGTCATATCCCATACTCATATCTTCGCTCGAAAGAGGCTCTACATGAGGCATGTCGTTCTCTTCATGCAGGATCTCCACCTCCGAATTTGATATTTGAAACTTGCTGGAGGTGGTTGCATTCAGTTTGGAGCTCATTTGGTTTGAAATGACCATTTGAACCCCATAGGGGTATTTTGGTCATTTTGGGCTCAGGTCCACTAGTGGCTGAAATGAGTCCAGAAAAAGGAAGTTTATTGATCAACATGTCAGGATTGATGGTCTGGAAGTGATTGGAGGCTTTGGTGAGGGCTCCAAGGTCAAGATCCACTGTATGGTAGGTCTAGTGGCATAGACTGTAAATATTTAAAGATTTTATAGCCTTTGGAATTTGATTTTGTATCCGGGGTTAGAGACCTCAGAATGGGCTCAAACTTAGAGGGCTACCTCTAGAGACATGTCTTATCACTATGCAAGTGATAGATTCTGAATCAGAGGTCATTTGATAGGGTTTTGAAGTATTTAAAAATCCATTGGAAAAGGCTTTCAGGACTGAGCCTTTGGACTTAGGATTTCAGTCTAAATTCTAGATTTTGATTGGGTTTGATTGGAATATAGATAGATTGGGATATGAATTGACTTGAGTTTGGATTGATTTGAATTTGAATTGGTTTTAGAGTCTATTAGAGACCTCATACAAAAATGAGGTCAACAAGCACCTATGAAGCAGACCCTCTGGTTTACAAAAGAAATCCCAGGCAATTCGAGACCTAAGGGGTCCGATCCAATCCGTATACGCATGGAACCCATGACCGCCCATGCGTCTTGGCCGAGAAACCCCCTCCCAGGCCACATAGTGAAGGCTTCTATGAGTAGGGTCTCTGTCCTAGAGAAAGCTCCGGCAAACCTTCTCGATTTGATGAAGAACACTTCTTGGGACCATGGTATGGGTCATAGTGTAGATTGGGCTTTATAGAAGAACAGAATTAATATGCGTTACCCATCCGGCCATAGATAAGTGATGAGTCCCCCACTCAAGGGTGCACCATAGATAAGTGATGAGTCCCCCACCCAAGGGTGCAGCAGACGGCTTTTTGAACCAAGAAGGCAAAGTCCTTCCTGACGAGCCTCCTCACTGCCAACTTGATGCCCAGGTACTCCATCTCATCCACCCTGCAACAACCGACCATCCTCGCTAGCCGGCATTTAGTAGTAGAGGGAGTCCGCTTACTGAAAAGAATGGCAGACTTACTCGTATTCACCTTCTGGCCCGTCCACAAACAATAGTCCTCAAGAATGGACATAAGCTTCCTAGCAATGGGAATAGAAGCACGAGGATGAAAGTGAAGATACTTTTAATAGCAATGAAAATAGTTCTGATTCTAAGTAGTTTTTGTAATTTAAAATTATAGAATTTTACTTTTTGTAATATTTAGAATTGTACTTTTTGAATTCTGAGCAATAAAAATATTAATTATTTATTTATATTCTTGTATTCTTTATTTTTATAATTCATTAATTATTTTATTAATTGCTTCTTTTATTTTTATTATGTAATATTTAGAATTATAGAATTATACTTTTTATATATTATAATGCTTTACTAATTTTTTCTTTTAATGCAGATGGATTTAGGTGATGATCCTCCTTGTAAATCATTTTCCTCAAAGTTTTGCCGGAAGAAGTTGAGTGTTAGTCCCAACATAGCAAGACAGCCTGATGAAGGTGAAGGACAAAGATCAGTTCCACCAGTTATATCTTCACCACCACCACCCAGGAGCTAGCAGCTGTCCCCGAGTGAGCAGTGTTAGGGTCAGTCTGATCCACCTGTTATTATACCACCACCTTTGCCTAGCTACTTCCCTCCTCCCTCGATGAGTCCTCACTTTTCCTCTCTAGATCAGACACATGATGCTCCATTCTATCCATATTATCCCCCACCATCATTATAGGCAGCAGGTCCATCCATTGGTCCTCACCCTCATTACCCCTACTCATATTACCCATATCTGGTGCAACCAGAACACGGTGGACCATCTAGATCAGCAAAGATTGGTGCTGGCGATCATGCAGTTGTAACAGATAAGCGTCAATACATTGAGCCTAAGGGCGATAAGTAAGTTCAGTTTATGTTATTAAGTTGTTTGTATTTTGATATATTACATGTTATTGACAAAAAAAATAACTTGCAGTTTCAATCCTTCAAGGCCACCTATATATATGATTCGGGATATTATAAAGAATAAATATGATGCTCCTTACTTATCCTACAAAAAGATCCCAAAGCCGGTTAGAGATATGTGGTTTGGAGAATTTCATGTATACTTTTTTGGTATGATTTTAAATATGTGCTTTAATTTGTACTAATCTTTTTG
>NW_021319746.1:44383-75303 GCF_001605985.2 Dendrobium catenatum | reverse complement strand
GTTTATTAAATATATTTATGTTATTATAACTATATCTTAAATTTTCAGAAAGAGTACCTTGGTCGGGAGCCAACACCACTGGAGTTGCATACAAGAACTCATCAACATCAAGTTGATCATCAGTGGGTTGATGAAAAGGCTAAGAAGGCTCATATGAGTAAATTTTTTTGGAAATTTGGAATAAAAATTTATTTTAATAAAACTAATTGTAATATCAATTTACAATTTATTTTATGGCTTTATTATCGCAGGATGATTTTGTACGAGCTCGAAAAAGCTGTCATTCCACTGGCGAGGGATCATCTTCAGGATCAGCCCACCCATCTGAGTATCATACTTGGTCAGATGTTGTTGGTGGAAGACAGAGGGGGAGGATATATGGCTTGGGTTCACAGGGCTATGCCTATGAGGGCAATTCATCCACCTCAGCATTTTATGATCTAAGTACTGGAGTTGAAGAAACTGTGAGTCAGAGGGTTGCAGCATTGACTGGAGAGATTGAAGAAATAAGAAGGGTTCAAAATGAAATGCAAGCAGAGCTGCAATCCTACAGAGTTGAAAATCAGAAGAAGCAAGAGGAAGAGCAGCGACGAACAACGAGGATACAGTTGAGGAGTAGAACTTTTTTATGTTTATTGTGACTTTGTGAATTTGTGAACTTCTGAACTTGTGAACTTATGTTTTATGGTTGAACATATTAATTTTGTTTTCATTTAATGTTTTGTTATGTTGTGCTTATGTATATAGTTGTGATAATTGATTGAATATAGCGGCGTGTTGCCCAAACCTTGTTATATATTGCTTTATGTGCAGGTTTAGAATTTAGGGTGAACCTCTCTCATATAGAGAGGAGGCTGTCAATTTTTTTTTCAGGTGCTATAGGTTTGCGGCGGCCAACCGGCAGTTTGGCCACCAGAAACTACGATACCAGACGGATGATTGACGCCACAATTAAATTGCCGGTATTATACCGACGGTTACCGACGGCACCCGATGAATATCCGGAGAACGTCCAACGGTCTAGACTGCCGGTAAGACCGTCGGCCAAAACTGTCGGGAACCGTCGGTATAATACCGGCGGTGTATCGACGCGTGCCGGCGGTTGATCTAATGCACGTCGGCCGCTGTAACCGCCGGCAAGTCGTCGGTGCAGGGACCGATGGTAATCCATCGGTCAAATAACCGGCAGCACAATGGCCGAAACGCTGCCAGTACAAAGACGGGTAATAACCGGCGGTATAAGCCGCTGGAAGACCGTCGGCTAATAAAGTCGTCAGCAAAAACCGCCGGCAAATTGTTTCCTACGCCATTTTTTCCGGAGCCGCCAGTGGTTTTGAAAACCGCCGGTGTTACCACCAAAGCCACCGAAAAAAATCGTCAGTTTTGGGTGATTTTCCTGTAGTGGATATTCTTCCAATCTAAGTAGGTGTGTTGACATAAGATCAGAGATATTGTTTGGATTGAAAAGTCATGATTATCATATATTCATGCAATCTCTACTACTAACTACTTTTAGTGATCTGTAAATATCATATTTTAAAGTCCTTGATCGAGCTAAGTGTCTTTTTTAAAGATTTATGCTATTATAAACTAATAGTATAGAACTTGATTCTTATGGAACAGCAAATTTTTTTCATTGTGTCAACTTGAGAAAATATTTTCTCCACCATTTTTTGACTATATGGAGCATCTATCAGTGCATTTATCATATGAGGCTATAGTCGGTGGACCTGTTCAGTATCGGTGGATGTATCCTTAAGAAGACCGCTAAGAATAAAACACATTCTGAAGGCTCTATCTGTGAAGCATATTTAATGTATGAGACAACTCAATTTTGCTCATATTACTTTGAAACAACTTCATAATCAGGTAGAAGTACTGCACCTCAAAATGTGGGTAAATTCTCTAATATATCTGTATTCAGTGGATGTGGTGAACCCGTAATACTATATACATGAGATAAAGATTATAACTCATCAACTATAATTACCCGGTGAGAAGATTTAGAATGAAACTTAAGAAGGCCAAAACATGTGATGTAAAGATTAAGATAGAGTTTTATAGGTTTGGGGTTCAAATGACCTTAGTTAAAAATAAGGTCAACAATTCTTTGATGTTCAAGCCCTTAGATGAAGCATATGTTTTAATCGAGGAAATGACCCCATCTAATTTTCAATTTTCAATTTTCAACTTTCAACAGCCTTCTGATAGAATGAACCTTAAGAAGGTTGCTAGTATGAATGAATCAGAAGTGTTATCCATTTTGGCCTCACAAATCGCTATTATTTCTAGGAAACTATATAACTTAAGAGTTAATGCAACCTCAAGAGCACATATGCCTCTAGAGGAAACTACATATGGAATGACTAGTGAACATAACTCATCAACTATAATTACTTCTGACCCAGTTTGAAAAAAACATCCCAATTTTATTTGGAACAATCAATAACCCAATCTTGTAAGCACTTCAAATTCTCCTTCATAACAAAATTATGCCAAACCTAGACCTAATTATCCTTCTAATTTTAAGTCAAATAACCAATATAAGGAAAAGATGCCTTCCATAAAATATTGTGTTGCATATGAGAACCCAACTCCAAGTCAAAGTGCTACAATGAGGAACTTATAAAATCAATTAGGGAAGTTAGTCAATTCCCTCAATAATAGACAACAAGGAATCTTGTTTAGCAACACAAAAATTAATTATGAAGAGAAGGGGAGAAGCATTTCAAAACCATTAAGTTTGAAAGTGGTAAAGAGTTAGAGGAAGTAGTAAGAAAATATGAACAAGCAAAGGAAACACTAAAAGATGAACAAGTAGATTACAGCTTATCTTAAGAACAATCTAAACTTGATCCAGCATTAGATAAACGTATGTAAAAAGATGTAAAGAGATCGCCAACAACATCCCCACAGAGACTACGGAAATAAATTTAAATAGACAATTCTCATGATTTCTAGAGGGCTTAAAGAAATTAACAATCAACATTCCTTTCGATAAAGCCCTAAAGCAGATGTCTTTATTACGAAAACTCTTGCATATCTTTAAAAGAACAAGCATGGCATGATGCACCAAAACTTACCTTGAAAGAGCCGTAATTTAAAAAACTGCCACACTAGGAAATAAGAAAATAAATCAAATTGCTACTCCAAAAGAAGGGTGGCACATGATACGAGGGATGAAACTTCTTCTGTTGTTGCGGATCCAAAACCTTGCCACCTAATTATTCCTCGTCTATCAAGGAGAAATATATACCTGCAATTCAGTAAATTTTGCATGCTTCAGAAAACGCTTTCCTCATGGGAGAACAAAACGCTGGATAAGAAAATAACATTACCCGGTGAGAAGATTTAGAATTTGAAGCTCCTTCCTTAAATCATAGTGGTCTCCGAAAGAATATGCAATTCTTCGCAGAGGATTACCAGTACTTCTCGCAATTTTGAGGAATAAGTTTTCATTGGATTCAACGATAATAACCAAGACTCTATAAAGAACACCTGAAATAAAAATCAAAGAAAACTAACAATAGAATATCAGGAATTTCGTGCTGCTGCTAATACACCCTATCTTCAAACGCCCGCAGGTTCAACATTCGGAGACAAACGCTTATGTAATTATTATTTCGTACAAATTTTCGAATTTTTTTTGCGGTAATTCAAATCTTTGAAGCAAAAATCAAGTACAAGCCAAAGTGTTGTAGGGATAAAATTTACAAATAACCAAAATATCGAACAGAAAAACCCTAATCTAATTTAAATTTGAATTGCTCAGAAAAAGAAATATATCATTCTACAAATACTGCCAATGTAAATCATATGGTAAATTAGCATGAAGAAGTCTCTAACCCCCCTTCCAAGTAATCATCACAAATTGTAATTCCCATCATCGTTAGGATCATCATATTAGAAGTCACATGAAAGTCCAAAATTAATTTGAAAAAGCCTATTTTGAAAAAATTTTGCCGATCTTATCTTGCTAACATTTTTCATACATGGCCATCTCTTTAGGGAAGAGGAGATATTAGGATCTTGATTAAAGATAAAGAAATCAAAGAAAATTTACATGGAAGAATTAATAGATATCAAAGAACATTTTTTCTACTTAGAAAATTTGTTAAGGGTAGTGTAGACACCATCCTATTCCTAAAGAAAGAAGAAGAATATCTACTCATTATTCAGATTTATGTTGATAATATGCTATTTGGATCAACAAAAAAGAATATGTGTGATGATTTCTCAAAAATAATGAGTGAGATGTTTAAGATGAGTATGATGGAAGAGCATACCTTTTTTCTTAGATTTAGTGTGAATTAAAGGTATTATAAAACTTTCCTTAACCAATAAAATATATTATAGATATTCCTAGAAATATGAGATGTATAATAATCCTAATGAACTCCTCCATTCAATTAGATAAGGATCCTAATGAAAAATTAGTTGAGTAGAAGAAGTATAGAGGGATAATTGGATCACTTCTTTACTTGACTACCAATAGACTTGATATCATATTTAGTGTATATATCTGTGCTAGATTTCAAGCTGATCTCAAAAAATCCCTTATGAGTGCTATTAATATAATTACTAGATATCTTCCAGGAATGCATAACCTATGAATCTGATATCCTAGACATAACACCTCTATCAAAATTAGATAATATTATGATTCAGACAATGCATGATATAAAGTTTATGTGAAAAGTACTTCTAAAACTTGTTAATTTATAGGTTAAGCTATAATCTCCTGGTCTAATAAAAAATAAAACTATGTAGCTCTATTTATTATTGAAGTAGAATACATAATTGTAGGAAGCTGTGTTGCACAAGTCCTATGGCTAAAATAATAAATCTTAGATCTTGAACTACATGTAGGCACCATTCCTATTATGCATGACAACACTAGCATCATTTGCATTTCCAAAAATTTAATTCAACACTCCCTGACCAAACAAATAGACATTATGCATCATTTTATTTGGGATTATATAACTAAAGGGGGCATAAAGTTATATCATATTTCTAATGAAAATCAACTAACAGACATCTATACTAAAACCCTTGCCTTCTAAAATTTTAGTACCTTAGGGATTAAATTAAATGTTATAGATATTCATGCCTGAATCATGATGCTTTAGAAATGATCGTCCAAACTGACTCCTCAGGATAACTATCTTTATACTGATCATCCAATATAATTTTTATCGTACTGTAATATAAGAGCACCTTTTTTACTGAGCGGATCGGATGAACTGAATGCACTTGATCATACTGATGATATTATATTGTACTGTATGATATTATATTGTAATGCATAATATGGTCCATTTCTATTTAAAGGGCAGAATAACATTTTTCTTCACGAAACTATTTTCAAATCTTCTTCCTTCCTCCCTAAGATCTTACTCCTTGCAATGGCTAGTGGAAAGCAATCATGATCTCTCCTCGGAAGCTCCTCCCGATATCCTATAGATCCTCGCTTTATTGAAGTAGCTGATGAAGAGGCATACAATCATTATAAGGCTGCCAGAATAATAACCTAAAAATTATAAATTGCGAAGATCTAAACTTCCAGGTACTATCTCTCTTCGCTTGCATTTCCTTTCAATTCATTCTCACTTTTGCCTACCGTTTCAACTCTGAACTCCGTTTTGAATTCTTTGCAAGCCTTCAAATCAATAGTGAGGGCACTGCCCTCAAATCCTATGTCAAAAGAAGACATATTGTATCATTTACTAAGGCTTTGACCAATTCCTACATCTTTCTACCACTAGGAAAAAAGTTCACTCTTTAGCTTTTCTACCTTACTATGATTGGACCCTTGCTAATACCACCCTTAGGGAGTCATTTATTAACTACCACATTCCTCACATTAATACCTTTGTTTAATATGCTTGAATTATACAATATATTTAAAATTCAATCATTCCAAAAGTTGGGGATCAAATAAACACACACCTTTTCTATCCCTCACCACCTATTTTATAATGACTAAAATTAATTTCAATGTAGCTGATTTAATTATTTAATACTTAAAGAATCTTATCTGCATTAGATATCCTAGAAATAAAAGAAAGCCAAATCTTTTCTTAGGTTACATTATTGCTTTTATTCTTAAATCCAAATAGAATTTCCAATTCCCTGCACCACCAAATAATCTTCCAATTTTCTACTCAAATAGCTCCTTCCATATCCTTCATAGTGCTCATCATAAATGTTCACTATGTTAGCACCGAGCTAGAGGAAGCAGAAGGAAGTCGAACACTAGCACCAGCTCCATCACCAGCTTTATTTAGTAGCCCTCTCAGTACGATATATTACTTTATAAATTTGATATGTGGGATGATCACTTTGATAACTATATTGCAGAGCAGCACCAACAACATGAAAATTATATGGCCTTGTTTGGAGAGCAATTCACTTATATTCATTGATACTACCAACCTTCACCACCACATCTACTTGATCAGGGCTCTTCGTATTTTTGGTTTATCTTATTTTAGTTTTTGTCTATATTATTTTCTATTTATCATGTGATTTCAATTTTGTTTTTGTATTTTTGTATATTTGTTCATCCTTTTTGTGATATCAAAAGGGGAAGTAGTATGTTGTTAGTTCTTTGTACTTCCTACTTTGTTATGATTAGTTCACTATTTTGCCTTTATTTTCTTACTCATTTTTTGTGTTCTTTTTATTCCTCATTTTAAAATTAAAAAAAAAAAAAACTCTCCCTATCTTTAAAAATTCAACTAATAAGGGGGAGCTTAGGAAATATCAAATATTTAACTGAAAGTTCGTTAGGGATGTTAAGCCCTTAAGAACAAGCCCAAGATGTTCCCTTCCCTAAAAAAATTAAATTTTTTTTAAATCCCAAGACAAAATCAAGTTGGAAACTTCAAGAATTAAATCGGAGACCATATGAACTATGATTTTAGTAAACTTATAGTCAAACTGAACGTCTCAAAAATACAAATCCAACAACACAAAATTCAACTCAATTCAAACCCAGATGACTCCAAATCAAAGACCTGAATCATATTTGGAAGGTTCAAACCATAATTTGTATTACCAAATAGTTTTTCAAACATGACATTCTTATAGTGTCGAGTGGCTAGACAAGAAGAATCCAACAAGCCCAAGATCGCCAAATTCTGATACCACTAAGACATTTAAATGCCCAATAAACGATCCACAATCAAGATTGACCATCCATTCAAATCACTCTCAATTTAATTTTCTATTCATTTACATTTTTTTCTTGATTGATATTATCTTAATCCTATATTGATTAGATCTTAAAGAAATTTTATGATTTTTTTTTTGTGTAATGAGATTTTTAATATCACATTTTTAGTTAATATATTAAGCATTTTCTAGAAGAAATCAAGTGATTTGATGATTGAAGTCATTTTGTGAATGAAGAAAATAAACTAATTCACTACTAAAGTTATATCATTTTTAATACTGATTATATTGGTCCTAAGCTAGGATATAAAAATTTGAAGGAAAATTAAAAAAAAAAATTTAGGCCCCCCTTAGATATATTTTCTGGCTCTTCCATTGCCCCCAAGGATTAAGGATGAAGGCTGAAGAAGAAACCCTGAAACCTTGCTTGGAGCAACCTTTTTGAATCTCTCTCACAAACTCCCCCTCAAAAGTTCCTCCCTCTCTCTTCCTCTCCTCTTGGCTCTCTTAGGTCAAGACAGCAATAAAAAGTCTTGCAAAGTGAAGAACAAGACCTCTTAAAAAGAAGAGCTTCGGAATAGCTCATTAATTGCAAATTGTTAACATTATCGTCCATGATGATATAAATATTGTCCTGTACGATTAGTACAAATAAAGCATAATCAGTC
The DNA here is from genome assembly GCF_001605985.2 of Dendrobium catenatum. Taxonomy (NCBI): domain Eukaryota; kingdom Viridiplantae; phylum Streptophyta; class Magnoliopsida; order Asparagales; family Orchidaceae; genus Dendrobium; species Dendrobium catenatum. The sequence continues at coordinate 67,456 of NW_021319746.1, read as the reverse complement.
GAGATGATCTGGGATGAACAGAAGAAATTTGTTCAAATCATCCAGGCTAATACAACATCGTCATGTACGATTAGTTCAAATCATAGATTATCGGCCAGACAATAGCTCAGAAAAGGAGGTATGGACGATTCAATATTAGCTTGATTGTCCAGACCGATCTCATGATTATCTTGGAAGATTAGTTCAAAACTGAGGAAAATCATCCAGAACATCGCTCTGAATAATAGCAGGTCGATGTTTATCGGCCAAGACATTGCTCTGAATTTGAGCTGACCGATGTTGATCGTTCAGGAGAAACTAAAGTTTTTTGAACTAATCGTCCCAGATGATCCTGCGATCGTCCAGGATGATATGATCGTATCAATCAAGCCTTAATTGCTTTTCTTAATTACCAGATTAATTTAGCCATGATTGGTTAAATTGTCCAGGCCGATGTAGTGGATCGTTCTGGCTAATGTCCAAAAAATAAATCTTACCTAAATAGATCTGGCGGCTAATTCTTTATGATTTGAGCCTATCAACCTAACTGATACAAGGATCATCCAGGACTATGTGCTTAATGATGGCTGCCTTAACCAGGATGCCCTAATTAGGGTTTCTATTTTTAGTTGGATTGTCCTAGCCGATAGGGTCATTGTCCAGGCAGATGTTTTCAAAATAGAAAACAACAGAAAATCCCTCAAGTGTGTATGTGCAAGGTTACTTAGCATCATAATAAGAAAGGAAAAATTACAAACTGACTCAACCTTAATCTACCCAATTTTGAGCTGGCTTAAGTTTCACTCGATCTTGTGGACCTGAAAAGTTAGTTGGCAAGGCAGTCGTAGAAAAATATGAATGTTTGCTATCATCAAAAGTCTAATTAGTAATCTTAAATTCGCAACAATCTCCCCCTTTTTGATGATGACAAACACAATCAAAAAATTCCAAGCAGTTATGGTAGTTTAGTAAAAACAGTGTAATGAAAAGTAGTTCACTAATATTCCATAATCACAAAAATAAGGTACAAATTACTCCCCCTTTTGACATAACAAAAAGGAGGAGGAAATTAAAAACATAATAGAAACTAAATAATCACAAGAAAAATAAACTATAAAAAAACAAACTATAGAAAAATAGCATAAAAAAATCTAATAAAACGAGAGATCCTGATCATCAGACGGAGAAGGTGGTGGTGGTAGTGGTTGATGATAGTAACTGGACAGTGTGACAAACTGAGATACAAACCAGGTTATGTCCTAGTCGTGCTGGTGGTACATATGGATGATGTCCTCAGTATGTTGCTGCTCCTGTACAACAACGTAGGCCTCAAAATGGGCCTCCCACTGATTAAATCTCTCTACCAACTGATCCAGTTGAGAGTGCGGAGGAGAGGAATAGGTGCTGGAATAGAAGCGGGAGCCTCCTCCTCGGCCCCTAGGCTTCCCCATCCCCTGGGTGGAGACCAGTACTATGAAGGATGTTGAAGGAGCTGTTTGAGTAGAAGGGTGGTTGATGGTCGGGAGGAGCAAGATATTGAAGTTGATATTTGGATTCTAGAACATATGTAATGATGTGTCTTAGAGCAAGATTTGATTTTCTCTTATGGCCTAGATCTCAGATTGTATTCAAATGCTCGATGTAGTGAAAGATCAGGTTTGTGGCTTTGAATTCTCTATGGGCAAGAATGTAAACAGTAATAAGTGAAAGAAGTGGAGTAATATGGACTCGGTCATCGACTTTTGGAATAACAGAAGTGCAAAGAATGTGCTGCATCGTCCTAACATCTTTGAGTAAAGAGCTAGTCTCTCCAATATGAAAGTGGGCGTTGGTGTGGCGAAAAAAGTGATTGGCTATAGACCAGTCAAAGTCACGATCAGAAATGAGGGTATACAGCTTATCCCCAGTGGTGGAAAGCTGCAACAGTTCAGCACAATGTTGGTATGTGATCTCGACAGGGCGTCGATTCACATAAGAGGTGAGAGCAATGTAAGAAGAATTGATGCGAATGTTGGCATAAAATTTAAAAAGAAGTTCAGAATTAAATGGGATTGTGAGGGTGAAAATAAAGCACAGAGAGGTGTGAGTGAAATGGTTGAGTACCAGATAGGAGAGGTGGTTTGGATTGATTGTTCGGGAGAGAGTAATGCTGCACAACTTTTATCAGTGGTAGACAGCCTGATCGTCTGCCTCCCAAAATTGAGGGTCCAGCATGGCCCTCGAGGAGCTTCCAGACGTTTGACGAGCACACTTATCTCCAGCCATTAGAAGGAAAAAAGCAAGAAACAGGAAAGAAGAAATCCAAAGAGAAGGAAAGGTGGGAAGAAAAATGGTTGAATTTGGCTCAATTTAAAGAATCGGCCGGATTATCCAGAACGATCGCAGGATCGTCCAGGACGATCGCAGGATCGTCCAGGTCGATCTGGTGTAATTATTGCGGCTGGCCAATTGGTCAAAAAGGCAGTCCGATTATCCGATACTACCAGACATCGTTCGAAATGATTAGACATAAGCGATCATCCTGAGGAGTCAGGCCAGACGACCGTTGAAAAGGCAGATTGTCCAGGACAATTATATGGATCGTCCAGGATGATGCCCAATAACGGATTGTACCGGCCAAATTTAAAATGTTTTAAATCATGTGCCATGTGTATCATCGAGAATGAATAGTGGATCATATAGGACGATTGTCCAAAAATGGATCGTCCCGGGTGATTTTAAAGATTTTTAATGTACTGACACGTGTATCGTCTAGAACAAACACGTGTATAGGATGGGATGATTTCCATAAATGCATCATCTAGGATAAAAATGGATCGGCTTGGACGATGAAGATGATTGTAGCAGAGGACGATCATATCATCTAGAACGATAATGGATTGTCCGGGACGATGAAGATCAGAAAAGTAAAAAAATTTAGTAGATGGAGTTTTTGAAGAGAGATGAGCAGATCATCCAGGATGATATAAAGATTGGCCAGAATTATGTGACAAAAATTGGAAATCAGAGGAAGGATGGAGATGATCAGAGAAAGCCCAAAAATAATAAAATCAACTAAAAATAACAATGATAAAACAAAAAAAGCATAAAAACTAGCAAAGAAATAATGTTTTTTTTTAATCAAGGCATGAACATGATATAGTTTCCATGCGATTGATTTTAAAAATTTGTAAGTTAATGAGTTAACAACATAAAAAATCCAAAAAATAGTAAAATATCTGATCCTGTTAACCCTAAGCTCGAACATCTTTTAGGGCAAAATCATCTTTTGAAATCAAAAGGCCTAACTTAGAAAAATCAATTGGATATGAAAAAGAGATCCAATTAAAACTTATTTTTGGAAAAATATCTCATAGAACAATGTATCAAAGTAGTTTATTACAATCGCAAAATTCGAAATCAAGTCCTTGAAAATCTTAAGTGATACATGAATTCTTCAAAGTTTTAAGAGTTGGAAGAAAAGAAGAGAGCTTGCTTTTGATGGGCTCATTTTATGTCTCTTGTCTATTAAATGGCGTACTTTACACATCTTTTGATTTTTTTGATACACTTTATGTATATTTTTTAATTTGGCGTCATTGTGTATCTTTCGTTTTGACATCATTTGCCACTTTTTTTTTTCTTTTGCAAGCTAGATTCTTTTCCAAAAACTCTTAAATATTCTTAGTTGTGAGTATATCTTCTAGATATTAGAGAAGAAAAACTCACTCTCTAATATAGAGAAGAATAAACCACAAAAGAGAATAAAAAACCATATGAGAGATGTATTTACAGGATAACGAGAAATCATGAAGTAACATAAAAACTTTAATTATTATAACTATAAGCTAGATTACTATAGCAAGGTAGAAAAGATCTTAATTACAAAATCTAGTTGTTAATTTGAGATAGATTTTTGTTTAGAAAATAAAATTTTCTCACCAAAATAGGTTAGAGAAAGAGTCACAATCAACGGTATTTTTATCCTTTAATAGATTTAGAGATGTAAAACATTAAATACTACAAATTTTCAAAAACAAAAGGCATAAGATATCAATTCATTAATGATTTGAAAAAGAAAACAAATCAAGACATACGAAAAATAAAGTACCAAAAATAAAGAAAACAACTATAAAAAAATAAACAACAAAAACTAGAAAAACAAAGCAAAGTAATCAGCAGACAACAAATCAAAAATCAGTAGAAATCAAGTTCATGCATTAATGTCAATCACACCCAATCTGGTCCTTAAAGAGCTAAAAGTGTCGAAGGCTAGTGGTTTAATAAATATGTCAGCCAGTTGATTCTCAGTCTCCACATGGTATAACTCTATGTCTCCCTTAGTCACATGGTCTCTAATGAAGTAATGCCTAATGTGAATGTGCTTAGTCCTTGAATTTTGGATAGGATTCTTAGAAATGTAGATGGAACTAGTGTTGTCATGAAGAATTGAAATGGTGCATACAGGTAATCCTAAATCCAATACCTATTGTTTTAACCAAAGGACTTGGGCCACACAATATTCTAAAGCAATATATTCAGCTTCAACAGTGGAAAGTGCAACAGAGTTTTGCTTTCTACTAGACTAGGTGATTAAAGACTGTCCTATAAATTGACAAGTTCCAGAAGTACTTTTTCTATCCACCTTACATCCTGCAAAATCAAAATCAGAATATCCAATAATTTAAAAAGAAGTGTTGTGCTTAGGGTACCAGATTCCTAAGTTTTGAGTCCCTAAAAGGTATCTAAGAATTCTCTTAACTACAGTCAGGTGGGATTCCTTAGTGCCAGCTTAAAATATAGCACAAAGACAAACGCTAAACATTATATCTGGTCAGCTAGCAGTCAGGTAAAGTAAAGATCCAATCATCCCTCTGTACTTCTTATGATCAACAGACTTACTACTTGGGTCCTTATACAACTGAACACCGGAAGCCATGGGAGTATTAATTGGCTTGGATTTATCCATCTCATACTTCTTCAAAATATATTTTATGTATTTTGATTGATTTAGAAATGTTCCATCATCTAATTGTCTTATGTTAAACTCCAAAAAATAGGACAACTCTCCCATCATACTCATCACAAACTCTCTACTCATTATCTTAAAAAACTCATCACATAGTCTCTTATCAGAAGATCCAAAAAGTATGTTATCCACATAAATCTGAACAATGAGTAAATCATCTCCTACTTTCCTAAAAAAAAAGGGTGGTGTCTACGCTCCCCTTAACAAACTCCCTCTCTAGTAATAATGTGCTAAGCCTCTCATATCAAGCTCTAGGTGCCTGCTTTAATTCATATAAGGCCTTTTTTAATTGTAAACATGATTTGGAAATTGGGAACTCTCAAAACCTGGGGGTTGTTCTAAAACACATCCTCTTTTATTACCCCATTTAAAAAGGCACTCTTAACATCCATTTGGAAAAGCTTAAATCCCTTATAATAGTCAAAGGCTAATAACACTAATGGCTTCCAATCTAGCTACAGGGGCAAAGGTCTCCTCAAAATCTATCCCTTCTATTTCGTTGTACCCCTTAGCAACCAATATTGCCTTATTCCTAACCACCACACCTAAACCATTCTCCTTATTCTTAAAGACCCACTTGGTTCAGACCAAACTATATCCCTTAGGTCTTTTTATTATCTCCCAAACATCATTCCTAGTAAATTAGTTCAACTCCTCCTACGTGGCGAAGATCCAAAACTCATTAGAAAGGGCTTGGTTTATGTTGGTGGGTTCAGTCATTGAGATAAAGGCAGAGTGATTACTTCCTTCCTAAGTTTATGTCTAATCCTAACTCCATCAGAAGGGTCTCCTAAGATCAAATCTTTAGGGTGACTCGAAGAGTATCTCCAATCTCTAGGTAAAGTTTGTGACGGTTCAACCCTTTCCTCCAGATATACATTTTGTACTCCTTGGGTAACCTCTCATACTCCTTCATTATTTTGATACTCTTCCCCCTTCCCCTTCTCCAAGTTTTTTACTCTAATGGTAGTCTCTCCAACATCATCATTATCCTCAACTCTAGGCTTTCTAAGATCAGACTCATCAAATAGTACATGTGTAGTCTCCACCACCACCAAAGTCCTCTTATTAAAAACCCTAAAAAACTTCTCAACAATAGAATATCCTAAGAACACTCCTTTATCAGATTTTGGGTCCAATTTCCCAAAGTAAGACTTCCCATTATTGTGAATGAAAACCTTAGAACCAAAGAAATAAAGGTGAGAAAGATTGGGTGTCCTACCCTTAAGGATCTCATAGGGTGTCTTATCTAATTTGTCTCTAATATTCACCCAATTCAACACATAACAAGCTGTGTTAACCACTTCAGTCCAAAAGTATTTTGGAAGTGAATACTCAGCAAGCATGGCTCTAGCGGCTTCCACTAAGGTCTGGTTCTTCCTTTATGCTACCCTATTCTGCCAAGGTGTCCTAGGAGTTGAGAAGTTGTGGCTAATCCCCTTGTCATCATAAAAATCTCCACATCTCTCATTTTTAAACTCCCCCCATGATCACTATGGATGGTCAAGATCTCACAACCTAGCTTTTTCTAAATCCAAGTGAAGAAGGCTCTAAACTCATTAAAAGACTCATTTTTTTGTGACAGAAATCTAATCCAAGTGAACCTTCAGTAGTTATCGATAATCACAAAACCAAAGACTTTCCCTCCTAAGCTGGTAGTGCTAATGGGCCAAACAAATCCATGTGAAGGACTTCTAAAGGTCTAGAGGTGTTAATGTCCTTAATGGGGTGAAAGGTGGAGTGGACTTGCTTTCCTAATTGGCAGGCATCACAAAGGAGATCTTCTGAAAACTTAAGCTTGGGGACGCCTCTAACTAGGTCTTTCTGGGTCACTTTTCTAAGGGTTTTCATACTGACATGACATAATCTCCTGTGCCACAACCGTGAACCATCAACAACAGCTTTTAAGCAAAATAAAGCAGCGCATTCAATGTTATTTGAATCAAGCATGTAAACGTTGTTGATCCACTTTCCCTGCAAAACAGTGTTATTATTTAAGCTAATAATACATGAGTTTGCCAAAAAATTTGTAATGAAACCCTTTTCACAAAGCTGATTGATGCTGAACAGGCTGTGTTTCAATCCATCTACAAGAAAAACATTTTCAATCATAAGGTTCTTAGAATTACCAATTATACCTAAGCCTACCACCTTCATGGTGGTGTTGTCTCTAAGAGTAACCTTGCCTCCCACCCTAGTCTCCAGCAAAATGAATTGATTGGCGTCGCCAGTCATATGTCGAGAGCATCCGCTGTCTATGTATCACATGCTCTCATGAGGCTTTTTGTGAGAGCTTGCCTGCAAAATCATCAAATGTCAGTTTTAGGAAGCCAAACAGGTTTGGGTCCATTTTTATGAAAAGAAGAATACAATGAATGTATGTTATGCTATGAATCATATAATTTGGGTCTCCAAACCCAACGTGTACTATGGTGAATGGTGCAAGTGAGTGCTATGTGTCCTAGTATGGCACATGAGAAATATTTTACTCTAGGAAAAGGATGCACTAATCTATGTTGATGCTTTTTATGTGATGCATGAAATGAAGGTTTTTTATTTTCAAAACCTTTTAAATTTTCTAATTTTTTATATTCTTTTTCTAAATCAGCATGGGATTGTTTTAAAGAATCATAAGAAACAGATAAATCAGCATATTTTTTGTTTAATGCATCAAACTCATCAAGTAAATCCATGTTATTGCTATCAGTTGTAGAATAATCTTTCAAAAGAATTTCATGCTCTTTTTGTAAATTAAAAAATTCCAATTTCAAGCTAGCATGTGTTTTCTTTAGTTTCCTATATGATGCATGATTTTTTTTTTAAAACTTCAAGGAGTTTTTCATAGGTTAGTTCATATACCTCTTCTTGGTCATATTGACCAAGATGGTCATCTGCCATTAAGTATAAGTTTGTTATCTCCTCTTCAGGTTCAGTTTTAGATCAATCTAATGCAGAATCTGCCCACAACGCCTGTTAGAATCTCTTCTTATTCTTCTTGAACTTGGGTTTCTCCTCACCCTTCTCCTTGCTTTGGTGAGACTTAAGTGTAGGGCAATCTGCTTTGACATGTCCTAGTTTCCTGCATTCAAAACAAATCATATCATTAAAATTCTTAACATTTTTGTTTCCCTTTTCTTTGCTCCACTTCTGATGGTTCTTTTGCTTCTTCCTTAGAAAGCTTTTGAATTATCTTGTAATTAAGGCAACATCATTGCTTTCAGACCCGAAAGAGTTAGAGTCCATGTTGTTGGCCTTCAAAGCCATAGTTTTCTCCTTCCTTTTCTCACCTACACTAAGATTTCTATGATTCACCCCTTGCTCGTAAGAAATGAATGAGCCAAGTAAGTTTTCAATCAAATAGTTATTCAAATCTTTAGATTCAGTAATTGCAGTGATTTTAGCATCATAAGAGGAAGGCAATCATCTCAAAATTTTGTTAACTTTTTTATAATTAGTGAGTTCTCTTCCTAAGGAATGCAAAGAAATAATAATATGAGTCAACCTTGTATATATTTTAGAAATCAATTCATAAGGTTTCATACGAAAATGTTCATAATCATGCAAAAGAATGTTCAAATGAGTTTTCTTAACTTCATTAGTACTTTCATAGGTGATATAAAATTTATCCCAAATTTCTTTACCAGTTGTGCAAGTGGAAACACGCATGTTATCTTTTGATTTTAAAGCACAGAAAAAATAATTCAAACATTTTGGATTGAGTTGTGCCAAATCCCTATCATCTAGAGTCCATTGAGTAAAAGGAAGTGGAATAGTAACGCCATTCAATTTTCTAGTTGGAGGTGTATAACCATCCTTAACAAGCATCCACATGCAATAATCAATAGATTGCAAAAATATAGACATGCAAGTTTTTTAAAAATCAAAAGGGATATCATTAAACAAAGGTGGTCGGGTAATAGAATACTCTTCCGCAGTATTATAATTTTTGTTGTTAGCTATAGATCAAAAATTCAAAAAGTTTTCAAACTTAGTTTTTATGAATCCTGCTCTGATACCACTTGAAAGTTCATTAGGGAAGTTAAGCCCTTAAGAACTAGCCTGAGGTTAACCCAGAGGGTGAATTGGTATTTTAAAATTTTCTTAAACAAAGCACAATCACAAACCAAAATTACCACAGAAATCAAAGCACGGAAAAATAAATAAATGCGGAAGTAGTAGAAATAGAACATAGAGATTTATAGTGGTTCGGTCAACTCGACCTACGTCCACTCCCCGGAGGCACCCTCCGAGTATTGCACTAAAAAAGTGACTCTCTTTTTGCTCCCATAACAAGGCAGAGAAGTCCTTACAAAATCTCCTTTCTGCCGACCCCGGCGAGGCAGAGAACCCAACTCCTTTTGCTTCCTCCTGAAGCAGGCAGAGAACCTCGACCAGTTGCTAAAGTAGAGAACCCTTGAACCCCCAAGGATGAAGGATGAAGATTGGACAAGAAATCCTGGAACCTTGCTTAGAGCAACCTTTATGAATCTCCCTCACAAACTCCCCCTCACAAGTTCCTCCTTCTCTCTCTCCCTCTCTCTCTCTCTCTCTCTCTCTCTCTCTCTCTCTCTCTCTCTCTCTCTCCTCTTGGCTCTCTTAAGTCAAGACAGCAGGAAAAAGTCTTGCAAAGTGAAGAACAATACCTCTTAAAAAGAAGAGCATCGGAATAGCTCATTAATTGTTACTCGCTGACTTTATTATTTAGGATGATATAAATATCATCCTGTACGATCAATACAAATTAAAAATAATTAGCCAGGACGATCTGGGATGAATAGAAGAAATTTGTTCAAATCATCCAGGCCGATTCAATATCATCTTATATGATTAGTTCAAATCATAGATTATCGGCCATATAATTGCTCAGAAAAGGAGGTCTGGATGATTCAATATTAACTTGAACGTCCAGGATGATCTCATGTTTGTCCTGGACGATTAGTTAAAAATAGAGGAAAATCATCTAGAACATCGCTCTGAATAATGGTTGGCCCATGTTTATCGGCCAGGAGATCTCTCTGAATTTGAGCTGGCCGATGTTGATCAACTAGAAGCAACTAAGGTGTTTTGAACTGATCGTCTCAGACAATCCTGCGATCTTCCAGTATGATATGATCGTATCAATCAAGACTTAATTGCTTTCCTTAATTACCAAATTAATTTAGGGATTGTGTTAAATTTTTCAGGCTGATGTAGTGGATCGTCCTGGTCGATGTCAAAAAAATAAATCTTACCTAAGTAGAATTGGAGGCTGATTTTTTCTGATTTGAGCCTATCATCTTGGTTGATACAAGGATCATCCAGGGTGATGTGCTTAATGGCTGTTGCCTTAATCAGGATGCCCTAATTAGGGTTTATGTTTTAAGTTGGATTGTCCTGGCTGATAGGGTCATCGTCTAAGCCGATGTTCTCAAAATAGAAAATAATAAAAAATCCATCAAGTGTGTGTGTGCAAAGTTACTTAACATCAGGAACCACTTTTACAATTGACTCAAAAAAGAAAAAATTACAAACTGACTCAACCTTAATCTACCCAATCTTGAGTTGGCTTCAGTTGCACTCGATCTTGTGGACCTGAAAAGTTAGTTGGTAAGGCAGTCGTAGAAAAACATGAATTTTTGCTATCATCAAAAGTCTAATCCATAATCTCAAATTTGAACATTAACTTGAAATCAAATCCAACAATATTTGTCATCATAAAAAAAATGAAGATCGTTGCAAATTTGGACCCGAGTCTTATGATTTTGATGATAAAAAATATTATTAGATTCCTTACCATAATATCTCATGTTCATGTTATTTTTTTATATATGTTTTTTTATGACCTAACATTTTTGATCCACTATACACTAAACGAATTGATTAGCTAAAGATTGGGTAGAATAAGGTTAAGTGTCTTAAAGTATTTTTACTTTCATTTATTTTTACTTTTTTTGAGTTAAATCATGTATTGATGGATGTTAAACTTGTTGATTGTACGTAGACACACACTGATTATGTGAAACTACTAACATTCATTCAAAGAGTCCAACTAAGCATCTTATATTCATCACAAGCCATATAATAGTCAAGTAATATGTATATATATATATATCATTTAAGGTGGTGAAATGTCAATTCATATGCATATCAATGCAATACTTGATGCATGAAAACAATCATGCAAGCAAACAATGTCTATAAAAATTGATGTTATCCATTTAGCATGCATTATTCCCAAATTTATAAAATCTACAAACTAATCATTTAAAATAATCTTTATGTGCTAACAACTATGTTGATTGTTACACATTCAAGTCTAATGATTAGGAATATTAACACCTTGATTCTTGTAAGCTAATCTATATTGGTAATGAAAAATGATCAAATTGCAAACAAATTTAAACTTGAAAGAATTTGAATATATATGCATCTTAATATGTATAGATTCCAATTTAACAAAATTAATGCATGAAAATTTCCTAAAATGAATAAATTCTGAAAACATGTCAAATGTAAAATTATTTTATATAAGATTTTCTCATATTAAAATGATATTCAAGAAACAAAATTATGTTAAAAGGAGTATACCTTTGTGAAGGCCGCAGGACGCTGCATATTTTGAATTATGTTCATCATTACATACATAACCAATGTAATTCCTGATGAAAAGCAAATGTCGAAAGCTCCCAACCAAGCTATTTTCAGCATCCTAAACAGTGTTGTTGAACCAAAAAAAAAAAACACATTAACGAGCACAGCTATAAACAACTCACCTAGATTCTCGATACTTGCAATTCAATCTATTCAATTATCCCTTCTGGTCTTCAAGCTTACATGAAAATGTATTCCCAACAACATGCTAATGAATGTTTTTTCCAATTTCTGTATATCAAATGCCATTATGCCAGGAGATTTTCTAGCTTGCATTGAGAACTGTGGTGACATTGGACTCTAAAATTGTACAAAATTTTGTATAAAATTAAGAAACTACAAAATTTATAATCGCTTTTCCTTTGTTTTCAATTCTCTGTCTCAAGCTTCTTGACAACATTTCCTCCTCCACAATGGCACTCTAGACTAAGGTGGGCCAAAACTATCTAATGCCTAATAATTTTCAGAGTTAAAACCAAGAGCCCCAGTTGCCAAAAAGGCCATCCACGGGCTACAGTTATGGTGGAAGGGACAAATCCAGTAACCATTCCCCAAAGTAACAAAAATTGCAAAAAATGAAGCTCACGACATCCCCAGCATCTTGTTTTTACTATGAAGAATAGTTAGAAGAGAAACAAAATTACAACTCAGTACCTCATGAAAGTAAGCACTTGAGTTACATCAAAATGCCAGCAAGTCACAACCCCCCAAAAAAGGTGAAAAGCTACTTAAGGAAGAAGAGAAGAACACGAACTATAGACTCAGGCGGCCAAAACTATCTAATGCCTAATAATTTTGAGAGTCAAAACCAAGAGCCCCAGTATCCAGCTATGGTGGAAGGGACAAATCACAGTCCTCATTTCCCAAAGTAGCAAAAATCACAAAAATGAAGCTCATAATATCCCGACTTCTTATTTTCACATTAGTGGTCATTTTGATGTTATTCGTACCAGTGGGTATGCAATTGATGTTATGACCAAACATTTTTTCATTTCTTTCCCTCTCAATGAAGTAAATAATCAGCATTTAGATAAAAGCGATTTGAGTTTTGAAAATAGAGAAGCGTGATGCATATCTTCAATTAATTCAGAAATCTGGAGCATACTCGGTCTTAGGAGAAAGGAGGAAGCATCAAGAAGGAGATTGCAAAGGATAGCATAAATGAAATAGTGTTTCCCTGGGTCAAAAAGTAAAAAGAGCACTCCACCTACCATGTCCTAAGAGAATATCTTTTGTGCCATATAAATTTCCCCCAAGAGACCCTAACATTATTAGCCTAGTAAGCTTGCATGAAAATATATATATTTTTGTTCTTATCGACGTATTAGTAAAACCTAAGTTATAGAGGCTTTAAGGAAAATGAAGTGTGAAAAAGCTGTTAGACCTTATATTCCAATAGAGGTGTGGAAATTCTTAGGAGATCAAGGAATTTCCTGGCTTACTAAACTTTTATTACTATTATGAAGACTTAAAAGATGCTAGATGAGTGGAGAATGCACATTTTAATTCCTATTTTTCAGAATAAAGGTGATGCACAAGATTGTGCAAATTATAGAGGAATTAAGTTAATGTGTCATACATTAAAACTATGGGAGCGAGTTATGGAGCATAGGTTGCGACGTAATGCTAATGTTTCTGAAAATCAATTTGGATTCATGCAGGGTAGGTCTACTATGGAAGCCATACATTTATTGAGTGCTTTGATGGAGAAATATAGAGAGAATAAGGAGGATCTACATATGATATTTATTTATTTAGAGAAAACATATGATAAAGTTTCAAGTGAAGTTTTATGGAGAGTTCTTGAAAAGAAAGGAGTTAGTAATGCTTATATTCAAATCATTAAAGATATATATGCAAGACGTATTACTTGTGTTCAAACACGGGACTTGCTTCTTTGGCTCTATTGCTTAACCAAAGGTGCAGAGATTGCACCATGACTTCTTCGGCTCCTCTCTCCTTCATGATATCACATAGTATATATAATATAATATAATATAATAATATTATATAAACATATTAAAAATAATATAATATTATTTATATAATATAAAAAAAGGGCAAGAATTGAAAAAAATGGAAATTCAAATAGGTGTTGAAGACCCCGGCTGTCGTACCTTAGGTGCGACCAGAATGGTTTGTAATCAAAGACATACCCGTTGATTTTTAATTCGGGCAAATGATTTTAAAATTTGAAGACCCCGGGCCGTTGTATCTTAAATTCGGTCGGGATGATTTCAAATTGAAGACCTCACGTAGTCGATCTTAGATCTTGGTGGGACGGTGTAAAATCGAAGACTCTACACCATCAACCTTAGGTCCGGGTAGGAAGAAATTCTAGCAAAGGCCGTCCTGATTTCTCCCTCAGTGGGGAGGTGATGCCAGGAGACTACCAAAATTTTCTTTAAAATTATACTTAGCAAATAAAATAATATAAATCTCTAAGAAAGAATTTTAAATGGGAGAAGATTTAATTTACTAATTGAATTATTTGATGAATTGTAACGTCGAGTAGTCAATTAATTGTAAAACTGATTAATAGAGATTTGTAACAAAAGCTTGCAGTGTCAAACTACAGGATAATAGCGGACCGATAGGTTTGATTCTACATTGGAGTTGCATTTGTTCAAGGAACATTGATTTATATGAGAAGGGGTTCGATAACCTTTAACTAAAAAACTTTTTAAGAAAACTAAACCTATGGTATTACATAGGTACAAGTCTTACAATATGATTGAATAATGTCAATATGATCAATTTTTCATTAAGGGAAAACTTTTTTTTCATTTTTTTTGGACAAATTCCCTTCCTTAAATCTTTGAAACATTCTTGCATGTTGAAAGTAAAAATAATTTAAAAATAAATAAATAAAAAAATTCCTTGAGAGCAAATACCCTGAGTGTTTGAAGTTGTATGCAAATACTTTATATCAAAATTGTTGGAAACACAAACTCGCATTCTATGATAAAATATTTTTTTGTAATTTAATCTTCATAAGTAGTTTGTACGAAACCAACATTTATTACTAACTCAATGTACATACAAGCTTTCCAAACAAGACTCTCCAAACTCAAACAAACTGTACCTCTCCAAAACAAAAGCTCTCAAAACTCTCTAAATAGAATATCTCTCAAGCTTTCGAACTCTTCATAACAATACAAACAACTTAACACACTCAAACTGAACTCCCCTGCAAGCTCTTTAATGTCCCTCTTGTATGAGTTCCTGTAACTATCATGTGGGCTCTATCCTCTGCAATTGCAAGCCTCAACTACTGCAACCACTGGCTATGAACACTTGCAAACAAATAAATGATGAGTAAGTGAATCATAAATAAATTGAATGAATCTAACTACAACAGGTAGAACAAAATACTGAAAAGCAAGAAAGGATAAGTACAAAAAAGCTAGTAGAGTAATAGTGTTGAAAGTAGGTAGAGTACTCGACTACTGCAATAGAAAAAAGATTATGAGCACAGAATAACTAAAACACTAGCCCAATGTCAAAACCATAAAGTGTCAAAATCACAAACTCAAACAAGTTCAGAACAAATCTCCAAACAATCAAATTTAAACATTTGGGTAGCCTTGTTTATAAGAACTTGGTTGTAAGACCTACTACCCAGCAACTTTCATAGGAAAGCAGTAAGCCTGATCTTAAGGGAAAGTTTTAGGTAAAATTGACCTAACTCCTAAACCTCAATTAAAACCCTAGCTACTTCTAATAGAAGTCGTAAGTCTGACCTCTGAGGGAAACATTTAAGTGATAATACCAGCCTAGACCCCTCACTCGAGCATCCTAGTCTAAATGGACAAGGTTCTAAGACCCACAACTTGGGCCACTCAGCTTAAAGTGCTAGGTCGTAAGAAAGCAATAATATCTACCTAACTAAAATATTTGGGCTACCTTCAATTTAGGCTGTAAGTCCAACTAATTTGTGCTACTTTCTATGAAAGTTGTAAGTCCCAATCTAATTTAAATCTTTGGGCATCCTAGTCTATAGAATTAGGTTGTAAGACCCATTATTGGGCAACTTCTCATTGAAGTCTTAAGCCCCAAGATTTTTATGAAAATTACTAAGTAAATTGTAATGAACCTAAAACCCAAACAATTAAATTCAAACCTTTAGGCATCTTAGTCTAAAAGAATTAAGTTGTAAGACCTGCTTTTCAGGCTACATCCTAAGGGAAGCCATAAGTCCTACCCAAATAATTGAAACCATTGGTCAGCCTCACTATAGAGTTAGGTTGTAAGACCCATCCTTGGGCCACTCATAAATAGAGTAATAAGCCCCAGTTCCAAATTCAAATCTCTAGTTATAGAAAGTTGTAAGTCCCAAACTAAATCTAAATACCCAGGCTACTTCTTAAAGAAGTCATAAGACCTGCTCCAAATCAAACTTCTTGGTTACTTCTAAAAGTTAAAAATACAAAATAAATTTTTGGGTATTCTAATTGGTGTAAACCCCAAAACACCTAACAAAATTAAAAATCACATTTAACAACTTCAGTCTACTTGAGATTCTTTAGAGGAGGCAACCCATGGCTGCTAATCAGATTCCCTGGATATTACAATCAATGATTGTTAGTATTGGTATATTAAAAACTATGGTGTACCCGGAAGCCAGAACCATGGGATCTTGATTAGGTTTACCCCCATTTCCCCTACTATTGAGACTAAAATTAGCTAAAATATATTCATTCTTAATCGAGAGATCTCTCTTATGTGTTATGAAGGATAATTAATTATGAGTGCTTACACTCATAAGAAGTAAGAACCCCAGATCTATAAACCCTGACACTACCCTCAGGGGAAATCTGGTTAACTATAATCTAACTTAAGGGAAATGGAATCCTATGACTGCAAAGTGGGATTCATGCATTCATGCCGTTTTTCATGAGCCAAGAGATTTCTGGCGACTCCGCTGAAGACTACTTTTCTCTCCATCTTTGGATGAAAAGATAGTTCATATTTAGTCTCAATTAATAAAATATATGAAATAATTATGGATGTTTGTTCATCGCAAGCTTGTGTTTTCTTTTCCAGCAGAATTCAGGTTGGCTCTAATCCCTGTAAGTTCTATTGGAAGGTTGATAACATGATTCCTGCAAAGTCTTTCATGACTGTGAAACTAGGTGAGGGAGCCAGAGTGCAATTCCCTCAAGCTGTTATGAACACAGTATATGCTGGAGCAACCATTAAATTTGGAACTATTTCCAAATTCATGTAGTTAGAACAGTTCCTTCCTGAGAATCTTGTTAGCTTGCCTACTACCAAATGTGTCTCTAAGAAGCCTACTTCTGAAGCTATTGATGAGAAGGATCCTAAAAGGGCCTCTGTATTTTTAAGGCTCTCTATAACACCTACTGCTGCTCCAATAATTCAAAAGAAGATTCATGATACCAAACTACAATCTGTGGGCATGAATAAAACCAGTTAGAACATAATCCAGGATGAAGTGCCTGAGGAATACAATGCTCAAGTTCCTGATGCAAGTACTAAACTTTCCAGGAAAGCTAGAAGGAAGGCTAACGCTCTCTTACAAGCTAATGGCTGGGTGCTCAAGACCCTTCAAGAATCATCACCGCAGTTAAAGGCAAATATACCAGTTAATAATAGTTTTGAAATGTTAAAATGTGTAAAAAGGAATGATGATAAAGGTCACTTAAAGAAGTCAGTTTGGGAAACTTCACGTCAACAACCACAACCACCAAAGAAGGAAGAGTCTGCATTTTCCAAGATATATAAAATACTGAAAGATGTTAAAGATAAAAATCTACAATGCAAATTGAGGAAATCTATTATAGAATTCATTTCCTCAACTAAGATTCATCCTCAGAACAATAAATTTCTAGTAAAATCTTATCGAGAGGAGTTTAAATGTCCTCCTTACTACTGACAACCAAAAGAATTCTATCCTAATATGGGTAGATACCCATATTACGGAAGAAGATAGCCGGGAGAGCCTTCTAATAGTCTACATGTAAAAGGCTATAATCAAAGATATGATAAACGAAGGCCCCGACAATGGTATCATGAATCTGGCCACTCAAAGGTACATTCTGATGTTGGCGGTCATCGGTATGTGACTCCGAGAAGACAACAAGTTAGGGTTCCAAAAAGACCCAAAAATCCTCGAGCTCAAAAAGATGAACTTGATTAAGAAATCTATA
This sequence comes from Dendrobium catenatum, assembly GCF_001605985.2. NCBI lineage: Eukaryota > Viridiplantae > Streptophyta > Magnoliopsida > Asparagales > Orchidaceae > Dendrobium > Dendrobium catenatum. Next base: position 49,666 of record NW_021319746.1, on the reverse strand, counting down.
TAGGGCGACTTAAATCTCATGTCCAAAAGTTTTCCCCTAATAAGGAGATTTCTGTTGATGTGATTACACCAAAAGAGGAAAGATGTCATATCTATAAATAATCCCCCGACTCTCTAGTCATACATTGGAAGTGGCGGTCCTAACTTGGAGAAGACCATGAGTTGGATGAAGATGATAATTACTATAATAATGATGAAGAAATAGAAGAGGGTATTGGTACCATGGATGTGGAAGTTGTCCGGATGGTTGATCATATACCTGATCGAGCTAATTAACGATATACTCGTAGAAGTAAAACATTGAATTTACAAAAAGAAGAATAACTACGAGAAGATTAAGAACAAACAACAATTGTAAATAGAGCTCCACAACCAGAAGAAGCTGAGGAGGAAGAAGTTGAACAAGTTGTAAAGATATTACAATTATAAATACAATCAATACAATAGAAGAAAGATCAAGAATTTCATCATTTGAATGCTTGTCTTGATGAGATTAGTAATATGATGAAGCAATTGTTTGGACAGCTTGGTATGATGGCTATAACATGTCAATCACATGTAGCAAATTGTCAACGGAATATTCAAACTACCCCTAATGTGGTGCTCACTTATGATATAAGATTAGAAAAGTTATAGGAGCCAACTTTGATAGCTTCTAAGGAAGATGAAATGGTAAGCAAAGCTCAAATTGAAAACCTATCAGTCAAAAAGTTAAAGCAATTATTTCTTCTGAAGCTACTGAAGCTTTAGTTGGAAAAGGTCGTCCGTATCAGGTGGAATATGACCAAGAGAAGTATCCAAAGAGGTACATAGTGCCAAAATTCAATTTTTTTGATAGTACTGTAAATCCTCGTCAACATCTAGCACAATTCATAGCTACCTATGGAAACACCGGAGGCAATAATGCTCTGTTACTATGTTAATTCGTTAGTAGTTTAACAGGTACAACCTTTGAATGGTATACTGAGTTACCTAATGAATTAGCAAGAACATTTGCCAAATTAGAGATGATGTTCATTAAAGGATTCGCTGGTGCAACAAAGAAGGTGGCTATTGCTGACCTTGCTCTCGAGAAAAGGAAAAGAGAGAAATCAGTCACCAAGTATATAACCCGGTGGAGAAATCTCAGTATAAAATGTGAGCAACAACTCACTGAGAAGCATGTTGTTGGGCTATTACTGGAAAACATAGATGATTATATTGCTCCATATCTAGCGATGGCTACAATCAATACATTTCAAGAGTTACTTGATCGTGTAGCCAAATTTGAAAGGTTGCCTAGGCCTAGAAGTGCTGGCTTCAACTATAACAATAATCCACCAGGGAAAGGCAAATAGATCAAGACATATGATCTAAAAATAAAGTAAGGTAAATGCTACATTCCCGTCTTCCTTGGAGAAGAAAGAAAAAGAACATTCAATGAATCCATTGAAAATATTGAAACAAACAAGAGAAAGGCAAAGGCCCCCTACCTTGTAGGAGAAAATTAACAAGCCATATCCTTTCAAAAAGGAGTGTACGGGAAAGATTTTTAGGCATGCCCTCAAAATTGGTTTTCAATTGCTAGAATCTTGCCGACCAGAACAAGCTGGTATGATAGATGATCCAAATTACTGCACGTATCAGAATGGCGAGCTTACACTTTCTAATAGTGTTCTTGTCAATCCCAAGAGAGAGTAAACCAATGTTATCTCCTCTACACCATATCAAAGCATAGATAACGAGAAAGGAAAAGCACCCCAGGAAGATGAAGGTGGTTGGGAGACCTTTATCTTAAAGAAAAACTAAACAGATGATGAATGTCCTACTTTCACTTGAAGTCATTCGTCGTAAAAGTTCTTTAGAATTGAAAGTTGATCCAAGACTTTTTTCTTCAAAGAACCCAGTGGCAGGAGGGCCCAGTTTAAGCAAGAAGAAACCTTTGAAATATTTCAAAGACCAAAAAGAAAAATTGTAAGACTATATCAAAATCTCAAAAAGAAAAGAAGAAGAAATTAATAAAACAGAAAAGTGTGGTTCAAAAATACATCCACTCCATCGATGAATATCAGCAACCTCTGAGGCATCCTATCAAGTTAGAGGAATATATGTTTGATTTATTTCTTGAGTTAGAGTCACAAAAGAAATAAAGCATTCAATTTGAAACTTGCCGATTCATCAATCAACGAGGTGGAAGGGGCTGGAAGAGCACGCAATGCAGCTCTTACTATCTATAAAGCTGACGTGAAAATTCCTTCTAAAGAAGTATATACACCAGTACCTTTCACTGATTCAGATGAAGAATTACATTTTTCTGATGAAGAAAGTGATCACAAGGTAAAGAAGATGCCTAAAGAAGAATGTCCAAAACTCGAAAGTGGTTCATATTCCGAGATGATTGAGGATAGAAAAAGTTTCAAAGAATTGTCAAACTAAAGCTAGTGCATCTTTAGGGGTGACACAAATTCAGCTGAAAAGTGGAAAGTAAGTCCCTCAGCCTCAAAAGAAAATAAAGGATAAAGAGAAGAATATTCAACTCAATGAGCCCATTATTCCACAAGAGTCTCCAAAGCCTAATGTTGCTAGTGCAAATGTGGATTATAACATATTATCTCATCTCCATAAATTACCTGCACTGTTGAGTGTCTACGACACTCTTCTGATGTCTATGAACCTTCAGGAAGCACTCATTAAGGCTTTGCAAAATCCTCAACAGTATGAGGCCTTCTTTGTTGAGCAAAATTTGAAAGAAACTTTGCATACGCAAAATACTGCTACAATCACTTTCTATGATAGTGATCTGCTTATGGGAACTGCAGATCATAATTGGCCATTATATGTTACTGCGGAGAGAAACAATATTAAAATAAATAAATTTTCAATGATCCAGGTTGCTCTGTTAATCTAATGAGCCTCAAAATGCTCAAAGGATTGGCCCTGGATGTCTAATATTTGAATAGAAGCACAATATTTTTATAAGGATTCAATGAGCAAGGACAAAGAACCCTAGAATCTTTGGTTTTGCCTCTGAATTTTGGGGAACTTAATACAGAGGTGACATTTTATATCACTGATTTCAACACATCATATAAAGCACTTCTTGGAAGACCATGGTTCCATGAGTATGGTATAGTGCTTTCAACACTTTATCAATATATAGAGATAATGAAGAATATCGCATTGATGGGGGTGAACAACCATTCTTAGTGCACGAAGTTAAAATCTACAATGATGCCAAGTACTTTATATCTCATAAGTCAAAAGGCAATGAACTTCCAAGAATTCAGACTGTTATGCTGGACAAGAAAAAGTTTAAAGATAAAGACAAGAATAAATTAAAGCAAATTTTCTCAGTACCTCATCTCGGTAGTGATACTGAAGAAGATGATATCTCTATAAATTTTAAACTCTTGATCATAGGAAATAAAAAGAGTGAACTATATGCCATCCCTTTTGATTATGAAGCTAATCACACAAAAAAGGTACGGTGTTCAAGCAAACCGACCATCGAAGGAGAAGAAGAAATCCTTTATCAGCCCAAGAGTACTATGGAATCTCAGGAGGAAGGGGACCCAAGACCCACTTTCATATCTAAGAAATTGTAAAAAGTATCAATTTAAAAATGATAAGGGTGTATGAGAATCAGATATCTACATATATTATCAAAATAATACCTATGCTGGCGACACATTCTAAAACATTGACTACCTCACCAAATACAAACATAGAAATGTTAAAAACTTTCTATGTCCCTCCCAAAAGAGGTCTTAATGAACGTGGATCCATTTTTTATGAATCAAGAGTGATACCACATTATATTGCACATTAAATAGAAAATGAAGATGGGTGGGCCTATAAAGATATGTGGATAATTATTCCTCAATATCCTTCACCAATTTTGAGAAATCTGATAGAAAGAAGAATCTTTTTCATGCAAACACGCAAGCTTACGTAAGCAAGCTCTTTACTTAAAAAAACTTTAGCATAATGAGCAAGCACAAAATCTTATTGGCAATGGTTTGTCTACAACATGGGGTCTTGGATATGCTGACATTCATATCTCACACTAGCACATCCTATCATTATCTTAAATACCCTCAACATCGACGTCTTACATATACTACCTCCTATAACATAACAGATAAGGAGGAGGGATCACTAGAACCCAAAAATCAAGTTGAGGATCTAATTGTGGATCTTAAAGAAGCCCCAAAAGAGTTTGAAGAATGTGGTGAAGCTACCGTGGATGAGCTCAAAGAAATAAATTTGGGTACTAAAGAAGATCCTAAACCTCCTATAGCATAACAGATAAGGAGGAGGGATCCTTAGTGTTAACCTCTCGCAAGATAAAACAGAGGAGCTAAGAATGATACTTCTCAAATACAAAGATAATTTTGCATGGAACTACACTGAAATGCCTGGTTTATCACCAAAAGTGGCAGTACATAAACTTTCCATCGATAAAAAAATATCCGCTGCCAATGCGACTTGAAATTGAGGAACAAGTCATTGCTGAAACTAAGAAGCTTATTTAAGATAGTTTTATTCGAGAAGAGAAGTATGCTAATTGGATCGCTAACATCATTCCAATAAAGAAGAATAATGTTTAAATTGTTACAGATCTATGGTTTATGATTTTGATGATAGCAAACATTTCTTATTTCTCTATGATTGCCTTATGTGCTAACGTTTCAGGTCCACACGATCAGACTGCAATCTGGAACCAGCTCAAGATTGGGTAGACTAGGTCTGTGTCAGTTTGTAATCTTTTTCCTTTCTTGAGTCTGTTGTATTTGGTGTGGCTATAACTTGGTAGAAATTCTCTTGCTCCCTATATGATTTCTATTTTTGGTAACATCGGCTAGGACGATCGTAAGATCGGCCTGGACGATCTGTCCAAAATCAGAAACCCTAGTTAGGGCATCCTCATTAAGGCAGCCGTCAACAGATCGGCCTGGACGATACTTATATCGGCCAGGACGATAATCTCAATTCAGAAAGAATCAACCGCCATAATCAATTTAGGAAGTCTTTGTTTTAGGAAATCGGCCCGGACGATATTATTATCGTCCAGGACGATCTAACTCAATCATGCCTAAATTGATCTGGTATCTTTGGAAAGCATTAATGGTTGATTGATACGATCACATCGTCCGGGACGATCGCATGATCGGCCAGGACGATGGCCTGGACGATCTATATCGGCCAGCTTAAAAACAGGGCGATGCTCAGGACGATTGAAATCTGATTTGAACTAATCGGCCAGGACGATCGTGAGATCGGCCTGGACGATGTAACCAATTTT